>NC_057801.1:232777146-232945771 GCF_018294505.1 Triticum aestivum
CGCCCCGCCGGAGCCCGAGCCCCACCGGATTCCGACGAGGTAGCCGCGTTTCCCACCGCCGGTTTTTTTAGAAAACCGATTCAGTTTTTTTAGAAACCCTAGTTCGTTTTTTGAGATCGATTCGTTGGTTTTCTCGGGTTATCTATTTAACGGACGTTCATTCGTACGTTCGTTCTAACGAACGGTTTTCGCCGTTTAGCCGCAGACAACGAACGTTCGTTCGTTAGCCTGTTCGTCAGTTTTTCCTTTTTCACAGATTTTCCGCGATTATTTCAGATCGTGATTTCTGATCTGATTTTCGTTCTAGTATAACTTTTCGCTCGTTTATCGGAATCAGGCGATTCAAGCGCCTAGAGTTTCGTCTCGAAACCCTCTTTCCATAACCAACTCAAACAAGCTTTTGCTTCTGTAATATTTGACTTAGGTCCAGATTATTAAATGAAGTTTGCTTCTTTCGCCATTTGACTTTCGTTGCTTCGTTTGATTTGATTCTTTTTTGCAAACCGGAGTTCTTAAGTTGAACTTTCTGGTTAGATCTCTTATTTGTGTTTTACCTATGCATTAGATGAGTGCCTATTGTATGCTTGTTTGTTTGCGATAGAGTACCCGGAGTGCGCCGCTTGCTACTTCGAATCGCTAGGTTTCACGGATCATCAGCAAGGCAAGTAACACTTTGATCATACCTCTTTACTACCTAGTTTTATTGCATTAGATCAATCCTCAAACAATTGCATAGTTAGGATTTGTTTAATATGTGGGTTTTGGGAAGTAGATGAGGTAGTACTATTACCTGTTTTATTATCGAACCCTTGGGAGTTACTTCTGTGTTTGCTTATAATGCCATGCTATGCTAGTAGACGTGGATTGGGCGAGTGTATCCATGACAGATGTGAGATTGTTATTTAATGGTTTATTTAAGGTGGCAACTTTAACACACATCTGGGTGGATTGAGGCACCTAGGTATTCCAGCGATTGCCTATTTTTCTCTATGGACCGCCACCCAGGCTCAAAGGGATCATGAGATTATTTATGCTAGAAACTTCCGTGTGCAACCGCAAGCTAATATGGGCTCTAGCATAGTTGATTAAGTCGTGGGAACTCTTACAGTGGTAGACTAGCAGATGTAGGGGAAAGTAGGTGTAACTGTCTACCTGATCTAGCGCTTCTGAAAGACTATGTCTCGGTCATCCGTTTCTCAAACACCATGTGGTGCGAGAAATCTAACGGAGGAGATCGAGTCTTGTGGGGAAAAGTGCACAAACCTCTCCAGAGTGTACAAACTAATCATGGTTAGCCGTGTCCCCGGTTATGGACGTTTTGAGTATCTAGTTCTTGGATTATCATGTGAATCTCATCATGTTACTTTAATTTAATTTGTTGGGTTTAATGATGATGCTTCATTGGGATTGAGAGGAAGTTAAATAAAATTTATTCCTTTGTAGTAGGGAAAAATTGGCTTTATGCAAAACTGTGACCATAGAGCTTTCCACCAGCCATATATGCATGTAGTATAGCATATTTCTGTTCATTACTCTCTATGTGTTACATTGCCAGCATATTCCATGTGCTGACCCGTTTTCGGGCTGCAATGTTCATGTTGCAGATGTTTCAGACGACGAGTAAGGTGCCTTAGGTCGTGCTCTTATACTCAGTGATGCCGTTGGAGTTGATGGACTCACTTATCTTCCAAGCCTTCCGCTGTTTTGTTTGTTAGATGGACTTAAGACATATTTATTGTAATTATTTCTCTTTTGAGACACTCGATGTAATAAGTGTGTGATTGCTACTCGGTTATAAATCCTTCAAGTACTGTGCGTGTCAGCATTACTGATCCAGGGATGACAATAAAGCACAGAGATCGGACTGTTTGAGGTCTGGTCGCTACATACTCATGGTTTGAATTTATGGATGATCATACAAAATTTTTATGCCGGTTTGAACTTTGCTTCTAGAAATCTTTTAGATTCGGCCGTGGCAGTGCTACGTCTTGAGCTTGCGTTGGTTTTCCTTGAAGAGGAAAGGGTGATGCAGCAATAGTAGCGTAAGTATTTCCCTCAGTTTTGAGAACCAAGGTATCAATCCAGTAGGAGGATCCTCAAAAGTCCCACGCACCTACACAAACAAACAATGAACTCGCAACCAACGCAATAAAGGGGTTGTCAATCCCTTCACGGCCACTTGCGAAAGTGAGATCTGATAGAGATAGTATGATAAGATAAATATATTTTTGGTATTTATAATATAGATGCAAAAAGTAAAGATGCAAATAAAAGTAGATTGAAAGCTTATATGATAAAGGATAGACCCGGGGGCCATAGGTTTCACTAGTGGCTTCTCTCAAGATAGCATAAGTATTACGGTGGGTGAACAAATTACTGTCGAGCAATTGATAGAAAAGCGAATAATTATGAGATTATCTAGGCATGATCATGTATATAGGCATCACGTCCGCAACAAGTAGACCGACTCCTGCCTGCATCTACTACTATTACTCCACACATCGACGGACTCCTGCCTGCATCTAGAGTATTTTAGTTCACAAAGAACAGAGTAACGCCTTAAGCAAGATGACGTGATGTAGAGGGATAAACTCAAGCAATATGACATAAACCCCATCTTTTATCCTTGATGGCAACAATACAATACATACCCTGCAACCCCTTCTGTCACTACGTAAGGACACCACAAGATTGAACCCAAAGCTAAGCACTTCTCCCATTGCAAGAAAGATCAATCTAGTAGGCCAAACCAAACTGATAATTCGAAGTGACTTGCAAAGATAACTCAATCATACATAAAAGAATTCAGAGGAGATTCAAATATTTCTCATAGATAAACTTGATCATAAACCCACAATTCATCGGATCTCGACAAACACACCGCAAAAAGAGTTTACATCGAATAGATCTCCACAAGAGAGGGGGAGAACATTGTATTGAGATCCAAAAAGAGAGAAGAAGCCATCTAGCTAATAACTATGGACCCAAAGTTCTGTGGTAAACTACTCACAACTCATCGGAGGGGCTATGGTGTTGATGTAGACGCCCTCCATGGTCGATTCCCCCTCCGGCGGAGTGCCGGCGAAGGCTCCAAGATGGGATCTCGCGGATACAGAAGGTTATGGTGGTGGAAATTGTGTTTCGTTGGCTCCCTGGATGTTTTCGGGGTGCGTAGGCTTATATAGGAGGAAGAAGTACGTCGGTGACCGCCCGAGGGGCCCACAAGACAGGGGGCACGCCTAGAGGGGGTGGGCATGCCCTCCTATCTCGTGGCTCCCCGGCAGCTTCTTGACTTGCACTCCAAGTCCTCTGGATCCCGAAGGTTTCATTCCATTTGGACTCCGTTTGAAATTCCTTTTCTTCGAAATACTGAAATAGGCAAAAAAACAACAATACGGGCTAGGCCTCCGGTTAGTAGGTTAGTCCCAAAAATGATATAAATGTGTAAAATAAAGCCCATAAACATCCATAAGTGGTAATATAATAGCATGGAACAATAAAAAATTATAGATACGTTGGAGACATATCAAGCTTCCCCAAGCTTAATTCCCGCTCGTCCTCGAGTAGGTAAATGATAAAAACAGAATTTTTGATGTGGAATGCTACCTAGCGTAATTCTCAATGTAATTTTATTTATTGTGGCATGAATGTTCAGATCCAAATGATTCAAGATAAAAGCTTATAAAACATAAAAATAATATTGCTTTGAAGCATACTAACAAATAATCATGTCCTATCAAAATAGCATAGCCAAAGAAAGCTTATCCCTACAAAATCATATAGTTAGGCCATGCTTCATTTTCATTACACAAAATACTCCCATCATGCACAACCCCGATGACGAGCTGAGCAATTGTTTCATACTTTTTAAGGCGCTTCTGCTTTTTTCAACTCTTACGCAATACATGAGCGTAAGCCATGGGCATAGCACTAAGGTGGTATAAGGTAGTAGTTGTGAGGACAAAAAGAGGGAGAAGATAATCTCACATCAACTAGGCGTATCAACGGGCTATGGAGATGCCCATCAATAGATATCAATGTGAGTGAGTAGGGATTGCCATGCAACGGATGCACTAGAGCTATAAATATATGAAAGCTCAACAAAAGGAACTAAGTGGGTGTGCATCCAACTCGCTTGCTCACGAAGACCTAGGGCATTTTGAGGAAGCCCATCATTGGAATATACAAGCCAAGTTCTATAATGAAAAATTCACACTTAGTATATGAAAGTGACAACATAGGAGACTCTCTATCATGAAGATCATGGTGCTACTTTGAAGCACAAGTGTGGAAAAAGAGATAGTAGCATTGTCCCTTCTCTCTTTTTCTCTCATTTTTTTCTTTTTTCTCTTTTTTTTCTTTGGCCTTTCTTTTTTCTTTCTTTTTGGCCTTTCTCTTTTTTTTCTTTTTTTTCTTTTTAAAGTCCGAAGTCTCATCCCGACTTGTGGGGGAATCATAGTCTTCATCATTCTTTCCTCACTGAGACAATGCTCTAATAATGAAGATCATCACACTTTTATTGATTTACAACTCAAGAATTACAACTCAAAGCTAGAACAAGATATGACTCTATACGAATGCCACCGACGGTGTACCGGGATATGCAATGAATCAAGAGCGACATGTATGAAAATTATGAAGGTGGCCTTGCAACAAATACGATGTCAACTACATGATCATGTAAAGAGCAATATGACAATTATGAAACGTGTCATACTAAATGGAACGGTGGAAAGTTGCATGGAAATATATCTCGGAATGGCTATGGAAATGCCATAATAGGTAGGTATGGTGGCTGTTTTGAGGAAGGTAAATAAAGGGGTCATGATACCGGCGAAAGTTGCGTGGTAATAATAGAGGCTAGCAAAGTGGAAGGATGAGTGTGCGTATATCCATGGACTCACATTAGTCATAAAGAACTCATATACTTATTGCAAAAGTCTACTTAGCCCTCAAAGCAAAGTACTACTACGCATGCTCCAAGAGGGATAGATTGGTAGGAAAAGACCATCGCTCGTCCCCGACTGCCACTCATAAGGAAGACAATCAAAAGAGCACCTCATGCAACCAATTTGTCACACAACTTTTACCATACGTGCATGCTACGGGACTTGCCAACTTCAACAAAAGTATTTCTCAATTTCATAATTACCCACTAGCATGACCCTAACATTACTAACTTTACATCTCAAAACAATTATCAAGCAACAAATTGATCATAGCATCCAATTCACTTCCTATGATAATTTTTATTATTTATTATACCCAACTTCGATGCTCATCATTCTAGGACCAAATTTGTAACCATAGAAAATATCATGTTGTTCTAAAAGACTCTCAAAATAATATAAGTGAAGCATGAGAGACTAGTAATTTCTTCAAAATTAAGCCACCGCCGTGCTCTAAAAGATATAAGTGAAGCACTAGAGCAAAAACTATCAAGCTCAAAAGATATAAGAGAAGCACGTATAGTATTCTAGCAAATTCTAATCAAGTGGGCTTCTCCCAAAAGGTGTGTACAGCAAGGATGATTGTGGTAAACTAAAAATCAAAGACTAATATAATACACGACGCTCCAAGCAAAACACATATCATGTGGCGAATAAAAATATAGCTCCAAGTAAAGTTACCAATGAACAAAGACGAAAGATGGGATGCCTTCCCGAGGCATCCCCAAGGTTAGGCTCTTGCCACTCCTTATTCCATAGTCCATCAAAGCTTTACCCAAAACTTGAAAACTTCACAACACAAAACTCAACAAGAAATCTTATAACCTCCGTTAGTGAAAGAAAACAAAACCACCACATAAGGTACTGTAATGAACTCATTATTTATTTATTTTGGTGTTAAACCTACTGTATTCCAACTTCTCTATGGTTTATAAAATATTTTACTAGCCATAGATGCATCAAAATAAGCAAACAACACACGAAAAACAGAATCTGTCAAAAACAGAACAGTATGTAGCAATCTGTAACTAACGCAAACTTCTAAAACTCTAAATATCCTACCAAAATAGGAAGTCCTGGAAAATTTGTCTATTGATCACAATAAAAAAGAATCAACGCCAAATCACGTTTGTGTGATTTAACAAAAACTAAATTTGTGCGTGCAAAGTTTCTGTTTTTCAGCAGAATCAAATCAACTATCATCATAGGTTATCCTATAGGTTCTACTTGGCACAAACATGAATTAAAACATAAAACACATCTAAACAGAAGGTAGATGCAAAATTTATTACTAAACATGAACAAAAACAAAAACAAAATAAAATTGGGCTGCCTCCCAACTAGCGCTATCGTTTAACGCCCCTAGCTAGGCATAAAAGTGAAGATAGATCTAAGTAGTGCCATCTTTGGAACTCAATTCATAAGTAGCTCGCATGATAGATTCATAAGGTAATTTGACTTTCTTTCTTGGAAAGTGCTCCATGCCTTTCCTTAATGGAAATTGGAATCTAATATTCCCTTCCTTCATATCAATTATCGCACCAATCGTTCTAAGGAAAGGTCTACCAAGAATAATATGGCAAGAAAGATTGCAATCTATATCAAGAACGATAAAATCTACGGGCACCAAATTTCTATTTGCAACAATGAGAACATCATTGATCCTTCCCATTGGCTTTTTAATGGTGGAATCTGCAACGTGCAAATTTAAAGAGCAATCATCAAGATCATGGAAACCTAGAATATCACATAAAGTTTTCGGAATCGTGGAAACACTAGCACCCAAATCACACAAAGCAAAACACTCATGATATTTAATTGTAATCTTTATAGTAGGTTCCCACTCATCATTAAGTTTTCTAGGTATAGAAACATCCAAATTAACTTTTTCATCATAAAATTGCATCAAGGCATCAACGATATGTTTGGTAAAAGCTTTATTTTGACAATAAGCATGAGGAGATTTAACAAAGGATTGCAACAAGGAAATACAACCTTCTAAATAACAATTATCATAATAAAATTCCTTGAAATCCGAGATAGTGGGTTCAATGCTATTTAAAGTCATGACCTCTCCAATCCCACTTTTACCAAATTTAGCATTAAGATCTAAAAACTCTGAATTCTTGGGACGCCTTCTAACTAAAGTTGACCCACCTCCAGTCCCATTATTATCAAGATTCATATTGCAAAACAAAGATCTAATAGGGGACGCATCAATAACTTTAAGATCTTCATCATTATTTTCATTGAAACTAGAAGAACACGCCTTTACAAAGCAATCTTTCTTAGCACGCAATCTAGCGGTTCTTTCCTTGCACTCGTCAATGGAAATTCTCATTGCTTTGAGAGACTCATTGATATCATGCTTAGGAGGAGAAGATATAAGTTTAAGAGAATCAATATGAAGCGAAATTCTATCAACATTCCTTGCCAAATCATCAACTTTGAGCAATTTTTCTTCAAGCAAAGCATTAAAGTTCTTTTGAGAAATCATAAATTCTTTCACACTATTCTCAAAATCAGAGGGCATCTTATTAAAATTACCATAAGAATTATTGTAGGAATTTCCATAATTATTACAGGAATTACTAGGGAACGGTCTAGAATTAAAGTTTCCTCTATAAGCATTGTTACCGAAACTATTCCTACCAACAAAATCCACATCCATAGATTCATTATTATTCTCAATCAAATTAGACAAAGGCATATCATTGGGATCAAGAGGAGTATTTCTAGTAGCAAACAATTTCATAAGTTCATCCATCTTTCCACTCAAAACATAGATTTCTTCTATAGCATGCACTTTTTTACTAGAAGATCTTTCGGTGTGCCATTGAGAATAATTAGCCATAATATTATCAAGAAGTTTTGTAGCATCTCCTAACGTGATTTCCATAAACGTGCCTCCCTGATACGTCTCCAACGTATCTATAAATTTTGATTGTTCCATGCTATTATATTACCCCTTTTGGATGTTTATGGGCTTTATTTTACACATTTATATCATTTTAGAGTTCCAGAAGTTTGCGTTAGTTACAGATTGCTACAGACTATTGTGTTTTTGACAGATTCTATTTTTCGTGTGTTGTTTGCTTATTTTGATGCATCTATGGCTAGTATTAAGTGGTATGAACCCTAGAGAACTTGAAATACAGTAGGTTTAACACCAATATAAATAAAGAATGAGTTCATTACAGTACCTTATGTGGTGGTTTTGCTTTCTTTCACTAACGGAGCTTATGAGATTTCCTATTGAGTTTTGTGTTGTGAAGTTTTCAAGTTTTGGGTAAAGATTTGATGGACTATGGAATAAGGAGTGGCAAAAGCCTAAGCTTGGGGATGCCCATGGCACCCCAATATATTCAAGAGTAGCCAAAAGCCTAAGCTTGGGGATGCCCCCGGAAGGCATCTCCTCTTTCGTCTTCGTTCATTGGTAACTTTACTTGGAGCTATATTTTTATTCGCCACATGATATGTGTTTTTCTTGGACTGTCTTGTAGGATAATAGTATTTTATTTTTAGTTTAGCACAATAATCCTTGCTGTACACACCTTTCGGGAGAAGCCCACTTGATTGGAATTTATTAGAATACTCTATGTGCTTCACTTATATCTTTTGAGCTAGATAGTTTTTGCTCTAGTGCTTCACTTATATCTTTTAGAGCACGGCGGTGGCTTAATTTTGTAGAAATTGCTAGTCTCTCATGGTTCACTTATATTATTTTTAGAGTCTCTTAGAACAGCATGGTATTTGCTATGGTTATAAAATTGGTCCTAGAATGGTAGGCATCCAAGTTGGGTATAATAAAAACTATCATAGGAAGTGAATTGGATGCTATGATCAATTTGATACTTGATAATTGTTTTGAGATATGGAGGTAGTTATATTGAAGTCATGCTAGTTGGATGATTATGAATTTAAAGAATGCTTGTGTTGAAGTTAGCAAGTACCGTAGCATGCACATATGGTTAAAGTTGTGTAACAAATTTGAAACCTGAGTTGTCCTTGAATTGTGCATCCTTATGAGTGGCGGTGGGGGACGAGCGATGGTCTTTTCCTACCAATATATCCCTCTAGGAGCATGCGTGTAGTGCTTGGTTTTTGATGACTTCTAAATTTTTGCCATAAGTATATGAGTTCTTTTGACTAATGTTGAGTCCATGGATTATACGCACTTTTACCTTCCCATCATTGCTAGCCTCTTCGGTACCGTGCATTGCCCTATCTCACCTTGAGAGTTGGTGCAAACTTCGCCGGTGCATCCAAACCCCGTGATATGATACACTCTATCACACATAAACATCCTTATATCTTCCTCAAAACAGCCACCATACCTACCTATTATGGCATTTCCATAGCCATTCCGAGATATATTGCCATGCAACTTTCCACCGTTCCGTTTATCATCATGACACGCATTACTTTTGTCATATTGCCATTGCATGATAATGTAGTTGACATCGTATTTGTGGCAAAGCCACCATGCATAATTTTTCATACATGTCACTCTTGATTCATTGCCCATCTCGGTACACCACCGGAGGCATTCATATAGAGTCATATCTTGTTCTAGTTTCGAGTTGTAATTCATAAGTTGTAAATCAATAAAAGTGTGATGATCATCATTATTAGAGCATTGTCCCCACAAAGAAAAAAAGAAAGGCCAAAAGAAAAAAATAAAGGCCAAAAGAAAAAAAGGCCAAATAAAAAAAATAAAAAGGAAGGAAGGACCAAAAAAAGAAAAAGAAAAAAAGGGAAAAAAAGAAAATAAATAAAAAGGGGGCGACGTTACTATCTCTTTTTCCACACTTGTGCTTCAAAGTAGCACCATGTTCTTCATATAGAGAGTCTCATATGTTGTCACTTTCATATACTTGTGGGAATTTTTCATTATAGAACTTGGCTTGTATATTCCTACGATGGGCTTCCTCAAAATGCCCAGGGTCTTCGTGAGCAAGCAAGTTGGATGCACACCCACTTAGTTTCTTTTGTTGAGCTTTCATTCATTTATAGCTCTCGTGCATCAGTTGCATGGCAATCCCTACTCCTCATGTTGACATCAATTGATGGGCATCTCCATAGCCCGTTGATTATCCTCGTAAATGTGAGACTTTTTTTTGTCTTCTCCACACAATCCCCATCATCATATTCTATTCCACCAATAGTGCTATATCCATGGCTCACGCTCATGTATTGCGTGAAAGTTGAAAAAGTTTGAGATTATTTAAGTATGAAACAATTGCTTGGCTTGTCATTGGGGGTGTAGAATTTGGGAGCATTTTTGTGTGACGAAAATGAAGCATAACCTAACTATATGATTTTTGTAGGGATGAACTTTCTTTAGCCATGTTATTTTGAGAAGACATGATTGCTTTGATTAGTATGCTTGAAGTATTACTGTTTATTATGTCAATATGAACTTTTATTTTGATTTGGATCTGAACATTCATGCCACAATAAAGAAAATTACAATGAGAATTATGCTAGGTAGCATTCCACATCAAAAATTCTGTTTTTATCATTTACCTACTCGGGGACGAGCAGGAATTAAGCTTGGGGATGCTTGACACGTCTCCAACGTATCTAAATTTTTTGATTGTTCCATGCTATTATATTACCCGTTTTGGATGTTTATGGGCTTTATTTTACACATTTATATCATTTTTGGGACTAACCTACTAACCGGAGGCCAAGCCCGTATTGCTTTTTTTGCCTATTTCAGTATTTCGAAGAAAAGGAATATCAAACGGAGTCCAAACGGAATGAAACCTTTGGGAGCATGATTTTTGGAACAAACATGATCCAGAGGACTTGGAGTGCAAGCCAAGAAGCAGCCGAGGCGGCCACGAGGGTGGAGGGCGCCCCCCTATCTCATGGGCCCCTCTGGCGGCCACCGACCTACTTCTTCCTCCTATATATAACCACATACCTCGAAAACATCGGGGGAGCCAACGAAAAATAATTTCCACCGCCATAACCTTCTGTATCCGCGAGATCCCATCTTGGAGCCTTCATCGGTGCTCCGCCGGAGTGGGAATCGACCATGGAGGGCTTCAACATCAACACCATAGCACCTCCGATGAGTTGTGAGTAGTTTACCACAGACCTTCGGGTCCATAATTATTAGCTAGATGGCTTCTTCTCTCTTTTTGGATCTCAATAACATGTTCTCCTCGATCTTCTTGGAGATCTATTCGATGTAACTCTTTTTGCGGTGTGTTTGTCGAGATCCGATGAATTGTGGGTTTATGATCATGTTTATCTATGAGAAATATTTGAATCTCCTCTGAATTCTTTTATGTATGATTGAGTTAACTTTGCAAGTCTCTTCGAATTATCAGTTTGGTTTGGCCTACTAGATTGATCTTTCTTGCAATGGGAGAAGTGCTTAGCTTTGGGTTCAATCTTGCGGTGTCCGTACCTAGTGACAATAGGGGTAGCAAGGCACGTATTGTATTGTTTCCATCGAGGATAAAAAGATGGGGTTTATATCATGTTGCATGAGTTTATCCCTCTACATCATGTCATCTTTCTTAATGTGTTACTCTGTTCTTATGAACTTAATGCTCTAGATGCATGCTGGATAGCGGTCGATGTGTGGTGTAATAGTAGTAGATGCAGGCAGGAGTCGGTCTGCTTGTCACGGACATGATGCCTATATACATGATCATGCCTAGATAATCTCATAATTATTCGCTTTTCTATCAATTGCTCGACAGTAATTTGTTCACCCACCGTAATACTTATGCTATCTTGAGAGAAGCCACTAGTGAAACCTATGGCGCCCGGGTAGATCTTTTATCATATAAGCTTTCAATCTACTTTTATTTGCATCTTTACTTTTCCAATCTATATTATAAAATACCAAAAATATATTTATCTTATCATACTATCTCTATCAGATCTCACTTTTGCAAGTGGTCGTGAAGCGATTGACAACCCCTTTATTGCGTTGGTTGTGAGTTCTTTGTTTCTTTGTGTAGGTGCGTGGGAATTTTGAGGAGCCTCCTACTGGATTCATACCTTGGTTCTCAAAAACTGAGGGAAATACTTACGCTACTATTGTTGCATCACCCTTTCCTCTTCAAGGAAAACCAACGCAAGCTCAAGACGTAGCACCTAGCTCTGCATCGTTCCCTTCATAGGCCTCACCATCATCCACCGCCCTAGTGCTCTCGGTGTGGCGTGGTCAACATGGTCAACGAGCGACATGCATCTGAAGTGAACTGTATGTGGAGAGGCAGACAGCTGGGTCCACGGCCGCACGCAAGGAAATGTCTCCTTACTACGCGCAAAATAATGATTCCTCCACCTGACATCTGGGACCCATCGGAAGGGCCTCTGTATTTCGCGAAAAAAACATTACCGCCGCTGACAGCTCGGACCCACCAGCTATATCTTCGCACGCAAACAAGTGCCTCCTTATTACGCACAAAAAAATGAATACTGCCCCTGCTAGCTGGGACCTAGTATAGTGGGCCTACTAAGTTGACGGGGACGGAGGCCTTTGTCAACTTAGTCAATATGCACGATTCTAGCTCGAGTGACCGTATGATGTCCATCCAACGGCCGTAGTGCTTCTTCAACCTCTGGTCTTCTTGCTCTAGCCGCCCAAAACAACGCCAATCGTGTCGCCTGCTCCTGCCTCCCATGGCCGGCTGTACTGCTGCAGAGGCCTCACCGCCCCCATACTACTCCCACCGCTGGCCAGGCCATCCCTCCACTCCACTCACCCACACCCCCTGTTATTCTGCGATGACGGCAGCGCGGTCGAACCAGTGAACCCTTGTACTCCTCTCCGCGCGTGCATCCACTGTCGCGTCTTCCCCAGCTCCACGTTGTCCCCTTCCTAGGCCTTGCCGTTGTCCACCGCCGTGGTGTTCTCGGCACGGCATGGTCAATGTGGTCAACGACCGACTTCCATCGGAAGAGTACTATACGTGGAGAGGCTGACAGCTGGGTCCATGGTAGCCGCAAGGAAGTGCCTCCTTATTACGCAGAAAATAATTATTCCTCTACCTGACAGCAAGGACCCACCGGACGGGCCACCAGTATTTCGTGAAAAAAACATTTCCCCCCTGACTGCTGGGACCCATCGGACGAGCCACCATATTTCATGAAAAAAATGCCCCCCCCCCGCGCTGTCAGCTCGGACCCACCAGAAGTGCCTCCTTATTACGCACCAAAAAATGAATACTCCCCCTACTAGCTGGGACCCACCTTGGTGGGAGGCTAACTTGTGGGCCTACTAAGTTAACTGGGACGGAGGCCTTTGTCAACTTTAGTCAATATGAACGATTCTAGCTCCAGTGACTGTACGATGTCCATCCAACGACCGTAGTGCTTCTTCAACCTCTGGTCTTCTTGCTCCAGCCGCCCAAAGCAACGTCGGTCTTGCCGCATGCTCCTGCCTCCCGTGGCCAGTTGTGATGCCGCGGAGGCCTCACCGCCCCCTACTACTCCCAACGCTGGCCAGGCCATCCCTCTACTCACCCACACCCCTTGTTATTCTGCAACAACTGCAGCCTCACACCGCAGCCGAACAAGTGAACCCTCATACTCCTCTACGCGTGGGCATACACTGTCGCGTCTTCCCCGGCTCCGCGTCATCCCCTTCCTAGGCCTCGCCGTCGTCCACCACCCTGGTGCTCTCGGTGCGGCGTGGTCAACATGGTCAAGGAACGACTTCCATCGGATGTGGCCTGTACGTGGAGAGGCTGGCAGCTAGGTCCACGGCAGCCGCAAGGAAGTGCCTCCTTATTACGCGGAAAATAATGATTCCTCCACCTGACAGCGGGGACCGACCAGACGGGCCACCGTATTTCACGAAAAAATGTTTCCCCTCTGACTGCCGGGACCCACCAGGTACATCTTCGCACGCAAGGAAGTGCGTCAATATTACGGGCAAAAAAATGATTCGCCCCCTGACTGCTGGGACCCACCAGCTACATCTTCGCACGCCAGGAAGTGTGTCCGGGCAAAAAAAACGATTCGCCCCCCTGACTGCTGGGACCCACCAGCTACATCTTCGCATGCAAGGAAGTGCATCCAGGAAAAAAAGATTCGCCCCCCTGACTATTGGGACCCACCAGCAACATCTTCGAACGCAAGGAAGTGCCTGACAGTCGGGATACACCTGGTCGAAGCGTACGTAGCATTGTCATTCTGATCGCGAACGTGTACGTACATACTGGTCGATGTAGAGGCGCACACGTGTCGTAGTAGAGGCGCGCACGTAGCATATACGCGTACGTATAGCGGCCAGGGTGCAAGAAAGTAAATACGGCCACGTACGTACATACGGGCAGGGTCTCCAACGCCTACTCGTGCATACGTATGGCCAGGGCTCGTGTACATGGCTGGGTCGGAACGGAGAAACAACGTCGTCATCGTGTTCATGGCAAGCCAACCGGCTGGGTCAGAACGAAATGCGTTGTCCTGTTCATCGGGAGGGCTTGGATGGAACAGGCGATGGAAACGAGGCCTGGCGTACCGCAGAACGGAGGAAACAACCTTGTGTTCGACCGACCACATTCGAAATGGGATCCTGTTCATTGGGAGGGGTTTGGCGTAACGCAAAACGGAGTAAACAGACTTGTGTTGGACCTCCTACAGTCGAAACGAGGTCCTATTGATCGGGAGGGGTGTGGCGTACCGCAAAACGGAGGAAACGGACTTGTGTTGGAGCGCTACGGTCGAAATGGGTGTCCTGTTCTTTGGGAGGGGTCTGGCGTACCGCAAAACAGGACTCCACGGGATACTGTTCATCTCTACCGTCGACCTCCTCCAGCCTCCACAGGCTACTGTTCATCCACCGTCGACCTCCTCCAGCCTCCACCTGCGATTGTTCATCCGCGGGCTCCTATTCATCCAGCCTCCATCGCGCGCTACTCCACCGGCTACTGTTCAACCACCCCTCTCCACGGGCTCCTATTCAACCACCCCTCCACGGGCTACTGTTCATCCACCCCTCCACCATCTACTGTTCATCCAGCCCTCTACGGGGTCGTCCTGTTCATCCAGCCCTCCACGGGGTCCTGTTCATCCAGCCCCAACCAGCTCGATCGATCGGGGTCCTGTTCATCCAGAGGCAACACCACGGGGTCCTGTTCATCCACCCCCACCGCTCACTGTTCATCCACCCCCCGCAACGCTCACTGTTCATCTAGACGCAGCGTCGATCGGCTTCAGTTAGCAGCAGTAGCGAAGGAATCACTCGATCCGGTTCAGTTAACAGCCATCGATCGATCGCTCGGGTTCAGTAACGCGTAGCCTGCAGTGCAATCGCTCGGGTTCAGTTAGAGCCCAACGCCTCGCTCAGGTTCAGTTAGATCCAACGCCTTGCACACACGCGCATACATGTACGAGAGAAACGTGCATCGCTCGGTCCCCGACCACCCACCGTAACGGGGTACTCGCCGAAATTTTCCTCGCCCTCGCTTCTACCACGATTTTTTTCGTCATGGACGGCCCAAAGAATGTCATGCGTCTGCGTCTCGGCCCGCCCAGGACGAAAATTCCATTTTCTGTCATGATTTTTTGTCATAAAAGTAGGAGCCCACCACATCTATGATGATACCGGGTTTTGTCACAATTATCGTCTTAGAAGTGTCATAAGTATGATAGAAAAAAATTTTGTTCGGCCCAAAATGTCACGGATGTGTCTTTTTTTTGTAATCTTATTAGAGCATTGTCCCAGTGAGGAAAGGATGATGGACACTATGATTCCCCCACAAGTCGGGATGAGACTCCGGACAAAAAAAGAGGCCAAAAAAAAGAGAAGGCCAAAAAAGTGAGAGAAAAAGAAAGAAGGTGCGATGCTACTATCCTTTTACCACACTTGTGCTTCAAGTAGCACCATGATCTTCATGATAGAGAGTCTCCTATGTTGTCACTTTCATATACTAGTGGGAATTTTTCATTATAGAACTTGGCTTGTATATTCCAATGATAGTCTTCCTCAAGTGCCCTAGGTCTTCATGAGCAAGCAAGTTGGATGCACACACACTTATTTTTTTAGCTTTCATAAACTTATAGCCCTAGTACATCCGTTGCATGGCAATCCCTACTCACTCACATTGATATCTATTGATGGGCATCTCCATAGCCCGTTGATACGCCTAGTTGATGTGAGACTATCTCCTTCTTTTTGTCTTCTCCACAACCATCATATTCCATTCCACGTTAGTGCTATATCCATGGCTCACGCTCATGTATTGCGTGAAGATTGAATTTTTTTTTGAGAACATCAAAAGTCTGAAACAATTGCTTGGCTTGTCATCGGAGTTGTGCATGATTTAAATATTTTGTGTGATGAAGATAGAGCATAGCTAGACTATATGATTTTGTAGGGATAGCTTTGTTTGGCCATGTTATTTTGAGAAGACATGATTGCTTTGTTAGTATGCTTGAAGTATTACTGTTTTTATGTCAATATTAAACTTATGTTTTGAAACTTTAGGTAGCATTCCACATCAAAAATTCTATTTTTATCATTTACCTACTCGAGGACGAGCAGGAATTAAGCTTGGGGATGCTTGATACGTCTCCAACGTATCTATAATTTTTTATTGTTCCATGCTATTATATTATCCATCTTGGATGTTTTATATGCATTTATATGCTATTTTATATGGTTTTTTGGACTAACCTATTAACCCAGAGCCCAATGAAAGTTTCTGTTTTTTCCTTGTTTTTGAGTTTTACAGAAAAGGAATACCAAACGGAGTCCAATTGACATAAAAATTCACGAAGATTGTTTTTGGACCAGAAGAAGCCCAAGGAGCATCCATATGATCCATGGTGACGCCCTACCCCTCTGGACGCGCCCCTACCTCGTGGCTTCCTTGTGGACCCCCCTGACTTGTTCCCGACGCCAACACCTCCTATATATCCCCAAACTTTCAGAATAGAACCTAGATCGGGAGTTCCGTCGCCGCAAGCCTTTGTAGCCACGAAAAACCAATCGGGCCCCTGTTCCGGCACCCTGCCAGAGGGGCAAGCCACCACACGGTGGCCATCTTCATCATCCCGGCACTCTTGATGACTACGAGGCAGTAGTTCACCCTCGGGGCTGAGGGTATGTACCAGTAGCTATGTGTTTGATCTTTCTCTCTCGTGTTCTTGATATGGCACGATCTGGATGTATCACAAGCCTTGCTATTATAGTTGGATCATATGATGTTTCTCCCCCTCTACCTTCTTGTAATGGATTGAGTTTTCCCTTTGAAGTTATCTTATCAGATTGAGTCATTAAGGATTTGAGAACACTTGATGTATGTCTTGCATGTGCTTATTTGTGGTGACAATGGGATATTCACGTGATCCACTTGATGTATGTTTTGGTGATCAACTTGCGGGTTCAGTGACCTTGTGAACTTATGCATAGGGGTTGGCACACATTTTCGTCTTAACTCTCCCGTAGAAACTTTGGGGCACTCTTTGAAGTTCTTTGTGTTGGCTTGAATAGATGAATCTGAGATTGTGTGATGCATATCGTATAGTCATACTCGCAGATACTTGTGGTGACATTGGAGTATCTAGGTGACATTAGGGTTTTGGTTGATTTGTGTCTTAAGGTGTTATTTTACTATGAACTCTATGGCTGTTTGTGACACTCATAAATAGCCCAATGGATTGATCGGAAAGAATAACTTTGGGGTGGTTTCCTACCCTACAATAATCTCTTTGTTTGTTCTCCGCTATTAGTGACTTTGGAGTGACTCTTTGTTGCATGTTGAGGGATTGTTGTATGATCTAATTATGTTATCATTGCTGAGAGAACTTGAACTAGTGAAAGTATGAACCCTGGGCCTTGTTTCTAAGCATTGCAATACCGTTTTCGCTCACTTTTATCGCTTGCTACCTTGTTGTTTTTATATTTTCAGATTACAAAAACCTATATCTACCATCCATATTGCACTTATATCACCATCTCTTCGCTGAACTGGTGCATCTGTACAATTTGCCATTGTATTGGGTGTGTTCGGGACAGAATAGACTCTTTGTTATTTGGTTGCAGGGTTGTTTGAGAGAGACCATCTTCATCCTACGCCTCCCACGGATTGATAAACCTTAGGTCATCCACTTGAGGGAAATTTGCTATTGTCCTACAAACCTCTGCACTTGGAGGCCCAACAACGTCTATAAGAAGAAGGTTGTATAGTAGACATCAAGGAGCATGCGAACAAAGTGATTCAGAGTGCAAAGGACGCGTTTGGCTCGATCGTTCTGCTGTGAAGTATACGGGCAAGTGAGACAAAAAATTGTGCCATGGTGCGACAAAAAACTGCGGAAAGCAAGAGTGTCGAACTCTTTTCCATTGTCAGTCTGAAGAGCAAGAATGGGACACCCAAACTGCATGATGATACAGGAGTAAAAAGCCGTCAAGGTGGAAAGTGCATCCGACTTTCATCACAAAGGAAAAGTCCACACATAATGAGAATAATCATCAAGTATAATCAGATAATATAAGTAGCCCGAATTACTAGGAACTGAAGAGGTCCTCACATCACTATGAATCAACTAAAAAGGAAAAGAAGCAATGATGGTGGAGTTATTAAACGGAAGATGAACATGTTTCCCAACATGACAAGTGTGATCCTCTATCTTATTACAACTAAAATTGAAAATCCTAAGAAAATATGATGAAGGGTGACGGGGTTGGTGTCGTGGAATTAACGCGGCAGATGCACTAGCAAGAGGACTTAAGTGTGGAGCCATCGCAATGTAGTTAGCTTGAAGGGGTTAAATGGCACAAAGTACACAGAGAGTTTTACCCAGGTTCGGCCCCTCTCAACGAGGTAAAGGCCTACTCCTGCTTTATGTTGTATTGCTTGGATTTTGATTACCAGGGAGCGAATACGCTTGACCTAGTTCTCGACTTGTTATTTCTTGCCCTAACCCATTGCTGGGTCACCCCTTTATATATACAAGTTGATGCCCGGCGGCTTACAGAGTCCCGAACGGCTCATACACAATGTGTCCGGCTCGATGACCAAACTAAACTTTCCTTAGCATACAAGTTAATCATATGGCGGTTTATGCCCGTGGGCCTCAAGTCACCTCCAGGTCTTGGGCCTTCAGTAACCTTGCTTCATGAACCGCCATCTTCAACATCTTCTTGGGCCTTCTCATTATGAACTGCTAGTGGTATGACATGGCCCCTCCTAGGAAGGTTATACCCAATAGTTTTATCCCCAACATTAGGCTCCAGGTTGATGTGAACTTGTTGATATCAATCTTCAGTACTTGACTTAGAAAAAGTCCTTCATTGTCAATCTTTATGAAATGTTATAACCCGCCATGATGTCAGCTCATACAATTGTGTTAACCCGCCATGACGTCATCTTGCATTAATATCGCACGAGGCCCAAATCTCAATATATCTTCATCTTTAATGAACCCCCCAAAAATGGAGGCATATGTGTTGTCACATAATCATTTTTCGGACTCCTCGATTCCCACACATGCCATCTATCCACTGCCTTATAAATAGGGACAAGGGTCCTTTTCATTCCCCCCTTGCCTCCTCATATTCATCCTCTTTCTCGCAACTCCACACGCGCCCGAGCTCCTCCACCGTCGACCTCTCGAACTGCCTCAACTTCGGCCGCTGCATCGACCTGAATGAACCAGAGCACTGCGGCACGCCTTCGCTGTCCATCAGTCCCAGTAAGTTCTCCTCTTTTCTCACTACAGATCGCCGTTAGGGTTTGCTCAAGTTCATCAGAGTTCTTCTCCGTTCATCTTTGTTCCTCCTTAGATTGTGTAGTTGAATCTGAATCGTTACCGAAGTGATACGGCAACCTTTTAGCACTCGTTTTTAATATCTGAATACCTCTCCTCCATAGAAGCTCTCTTCTGAGCACCTGAACTATTCTGCTGGCGCCACCTTGGGTTTAAAATGTTCTTCATTTTCTGAACTGCCACAGATCCAAACTATAATACCAATCTGTGAAAACTGTTTGTCCAACACTTAGCTATCTTTCACTTATAGATCTGAAAACCAACACCTGTTCGGGCAGCTTAACTGATAAAACTGTAACCCGCCATATACCATTAGTCCCATTTTAAGTTGTCAATAGATATATCTGCATAACTCAATACTATCCTCCGGCTTAACACATTGCTTATTTATAGTTCTTACCTTTGGATCAATGGCCGGCTTAACAACATAATCTTAAACCGGCAATATTTTCTTTTCAGACCTTCATCCTCAACAATGACTAAGACCATCACTTCCTGCAACTGGGTAGCTTCCCGGGTCACCGAAGAGGAATTAAACGACTTTGTGCAGACAGACGTCTTAGCCAAAAAAGATGTTATCCACTTGAGTGTCCCAGGTACTGAAAATCCTCCTCAGCCCAAGGAAGGCGAAGTAATTGTTTTTACTGATCATATGATCCGAGGGTTTACCCCGCCCGGTTAAAAATTCTTCCGCGGCGTGCTACACATTTTCCAGCTCCATCCTTAAGATATTGGGTAAAATTCCTTCTCAAACATCTGCAACTTTCAAGTGTTCTGTGAGGTGTACCTTCAACAGGGGCCCACTGTAGAATTATTCAGAGATTTTTTTTACTTGAACTGGTAGACCAAGTTCACAGACGGCCCTAGTCTAGAATTGGGTCGCATTTCAATTCGAAGGCAGAAAAAAGCCACTTTCCCAGCCGCCAGACTGCCCAGTCATCCCAAAGATTGGAACCAAACTTGGTTTTATTGCCAAGACACATCTCCAGAAGGTAAAAATTCTCTCCCGGGTTATCATGCCACCCGGCTTAGCAACAGGCTTCCTCTTCCAGAATGCATCACCACAGCAGAACGAAAGAAACATATGCTCGTTTTTTCAAAGATCCGGGCCTTGATGGCCTATGGTTTGATCGGAATCGATCTAGTCCAGTGCTGGGTTGCCTGGAGATTTCTACCCTTAAGCTGCCGCCCCGGCTTAATGTGCGAGTACACCGGCGACTTAAAAGATCCACAATGCCACTGCGAGATTAAATTGACTAATGAAGATATCAATGATGCAACCAAGACTTTATTAAACGAGAGCTTAGCAGATTGCAGCAAAACTGGACTTAATCCTTTCTGCACTCTCAACAATCCGCCAGCTGTAAGTTTTGCACATAATTTTTCAGTTGAATCATGTTTTCATTTGAACCGTCCTCTTATAATCATCTGACTTCCACAGGCCGATTCTCCTTTTTGGAAGAATAAACTGAAGGATAAGCCGGCCAAGAAGACCCAAACAAAGAACAAGGCAAAAATCCTACCAAAAAGAAGATCAACCCCTCCGAGTTACTTAACTTGGATGACAATGATGATGATGATGAGTCGGAGCTAGAACTTGATTCTCTTGGCTCATTTTTTGTACATCTCATTGACAACGACTATTATCAGGATAACGCAGAAGCCAGCCGTGCTGGTGATGAAGAGGTAATTGTTCTTTCCTCCAGCTCAGAACCTCTGCCAAAACAGAAAACTCAACAAGCAAGATGGAAAGTAAGGTTTTCTCATCCTTTATCTTATTTGGATCCCAACTTTATTTTGAAGAAGTACAAACATGAAGCTCGCCGCACAACCCGGAACAGCGGAGGCGGGATCCTTTCCTCCGACTTACCAAACACACTAGTTCCTCGCAAGCGTCGTCCAGAGGTTTTACCAATTTCCGACTTAGCTTATCCCAAGGTAGGTATTTTTCGACAACCTCTTAATCCTTCAGACTCAAATTACTAGGGAACATCTCATTCCTCCTCCGGCAACTCAATGGGGACTCACGTCCCAGTCTTCAAGACTATGCCTGGGTAAGAATGTTAAATCTCTGCTTTCCATCATGTACTCAATTGTTGTGATAACCTTGTCTTGTGCTTCATTTTCAGAGCTATGGCAAAGCCCAGCAAAAAATTGAAGGTGACCAAAACGACTGGAAACCTTAATGAACCAGAGAAGCAGTCAACAGAAACTTCCCTCCAAGTTGCTGAGGCCACAGTTGACGAGCCACCACGAGAAGAGCACAACGTCACCATGGATCATATGGATGTTGACCCGGCCATAATCAAGCCGCCAAGTCCCATCAAGCCTACTGAAGCAAGGGCTACCGATGTTATCATTACTGGGCTTGGTTATACGGCACCGGGCAACCCCACTATCTTGTCAAAGCACAGTGCTAAAGAAGAATTATCTGCTGCTGACAAAGGAAAATGGTTGGTGAACTTAGAGAGCTATGCCCAATATAGCACTCAAGAGATCCACTCTAGGTATTTGAATCATTTGCACACAAGCCGCGACTTTGAAGCCAGCTTAGTTAACCTGATGAAGGAACGCTTTGAGGTAAACGCTACAGCCTTCTTCATATAAATGTACTTCTGTCAGCCGCCAAGTCTACTGGATATGATAGAAATGAATGTAATGTAGACTTTAGATAGCCTTATAGATTTTTAGATAAAAACAAGTAGCCCCCAAGGGCCGGCTTAAACTGTCAAGATAAGCTGGTACTTCGAATAGTAGTGAGCAACTTTGCACCTGTAGCCCCCAAGGGCTGGCTTAAACTATCAAGATAAGCCGAGACTTCGGATAGTAGTGAACAACTTTGCACCTGTAGCCCCCAAGGGCCGGCTTAATCAGCATGGATAAGCCAGGACTTATCACCATACTTGTCACTAAAATCCAAATATGTATCCCCCATGAGTCGGCTATAGTCATAGTAGTATAGCCAGGTTATCACAGAATTGTCTTCAGAAAGAGCAATATGCATTAGCCCCCAAGTACCAAGTGAAATACTTGTATTGTGCTTGGGACTTTTTAAATAAGATGATTGTAATGTTGCCTATTGTTTGCATAGTACAGGCTGAACTCCATGTGAAAGAATCCCAAGTCGCTGATCTTCAAGAAAATATCAAGTCTCAACAATCTGAAACTTCCAAGGCCAAATCAGACCTGACAACCGCCTTGGAAGAGATGAAGAAGTTGAAAAAGGACTTCAAGGATGATAGGGCAAGCTGGGAAACTGAGAACGCAGCTCTGTTGAAAAGAGCACAGGAAGCAGAAGCGGCCCTTAAACTGGTGGTTGAAGAGCTTTCCGTCTTAAAGCATCAAATTCACACCATGACCACTGCTATCTTTGTAAGTAACATTATCTCAATCTGTTAGCATAAATGGAGTTGAATAAGCATTCATCCGGCTTATCCTCCTATACTCTTATAGAGCAATTTTACACTGGCGTCCAACGAGCTATTTTGGTTGTTTCTCATAAAAAGCAACCACCAACCCCCATTAAAGACACGCTAGAAAAGTTATCTGTGCTGCCCCAATGGGTTGAGGATCTGAAGCAATCAGCTGCTAGAGCCGGCGCCATCACTGCCTTAACCCGGGCAAAGGTGTGTCAAGCAGATCTTGATCCAGAAGATTTGGCCAATGGCTTCCCAAGTGTAAAAGAGGGAAGGACTCCCTTCAGTGCTGATGACTTTGCTGCAATAGCAAGGGAAATGTGCCCATTAGCAAGCAAACTGGCTGAAGACACGGACCTATCTTATTACCAGGCGGTTTATGATACTGATAACAAGAAGGTGAAGGCGTTGGTTCACGACGCCTAGGAGCTTATTCCGCCAATCTGTAAGCACACCATTGCCCCTGATATTGACCCATGAACACTTATTGATGACCAAGTTGTGTTCAAAACTTTGACTGGGATCAATTTGGCCACCTCTGACTTCTAGTCAATGGGTGAAGAAGAAGGATATGAACCGGTGCAAGATGACCCGGAATCCTCTACACGCCAAGGTCAAGATCACTAATCCAAGGGCCGGCTTATCATCTGCCAGTTGGGATGCTTTGTGCCTCAAAACACTTATTCTTTTGGGTCGTCCAGTGCCTTGTAATAGGTTAGTTTGAAAATAATGATCTGCCATGCCATCATGCATGTTGATTTGCATAACACTTTTGAACCACCGATCTGATGTTTGAAGATCTGGCACCTATGCTTTATAATATCATCAGATTATGCAAACCATAGTTATCATCTTTCCTGCACATAAGTAGATAACATGTGCCCTGGGTGTTACCCCAGGGCGGGTCACAGTGCCCCATATAAAATCCAGTGGTGACTATCGTCCATAATCAGGGCCGGTTTGTCAAAACCTCATATAATCACAACAAAGTAAATATCATACATGTGATACTTATGCATATTGCCGGCTTACAACGCCCAAAGCAGCAAAGGGTAACATCCCAAAAACTTAAGGGTATAGAACTCCAAGCCTATAATCATCACACAATGGCGACCTAATCATCCAAAGCCAGGCCGGGTTAGCAAAACACCGGATACTATGAAGATCAAGGCAATATGGCTCTAATCAATTTTCAACCATATATCAATATGGTACAAACAAAAATTGCAAAAAAGATTCAAAGTCAATATAAACCAGAAAAAACAAGGCATTCAATGGCTGGCAAGCCTCAATATCAAGTGCTATTCAAGGGCCACACAGCCACTAAGTTACTTCTTAATTCAAACCTATAAGCCGGGCCTCACATGACCAATCGTCGTTTTAACTTTGACAACTTCAGGGTCTTTATAAGATTGACTGTCAAGAGTACGGCGAGTCATTCCAGGATTACCTGGTCAGAGTGGCAAGCATACAAAGGCAGGATAACCCAGATTTTTGGTGAATACACCTGGCTTCCAAGCCTCTTACAAGGGACAACAAATCTATGCTCATTTAACAAGGAGCCCCCAAATAATATTTCGATCCAGGCGTACAAGACAGACCAGTAGGGTAGTCACAGCTATGCTTAATGAGCAGGAAGCCCCCAAGTAATTTGCAATCAATGCGTACAAGCCGGATCAAAAGGGTAGTCATAGCTATGCTCAATGAGCGGGAAGCACCCAAGTAATTTGCAATCAAGGCTTACAAGCCAGATCAAGAGGGTAGTCATAGCTATGCTCAATGAGCAGGAAGCCCCCAAGTGACCTTATGAAGTGACAATAAAGACTCAGATTCTTAGAAATAAAACGACAGAGGCCCTGAATCATCAGGGATGCCATCTTTATTATACCAATCATAATGTATACATTGGTAAAAGTATGTACATCACAAGAGTCGGTGGCTCAAGTGTAATAAGGCCGAAGATGAGCAATATTCCACGGCCGGCAGGTCTCCTCCTCAGACGTGCATGAGTCCTTGTGGTCTTGAACATTGATAAGGTAGTATGACCCGTTATTCAAATTTTTGCTGATCACAAATGGCCCTTCCCAAGATGGGGATAGCTTGTGCATATCAATTTGATCCTGGATGAGCCGGAGCACCAAATCTCCTTCTTGAAAGGTCCTAGTTTTAACTTGGCGATGTGATAACGACACGAATCTTGCTGGTAATTCACTGAACAAGCCGCCGCAAGGTCACACTCCTCATCCAAAAGGTCAAGAGCATCCTGACATTCTTTCTCATTATCAGCTTCCACATAATCCGCCACATGGGGCGAGTCGCGACGGATGTCACTAGGGAGAACCGCCTCCGCACCATAAACCATGAAGAAAGGCGTCTAACCCGTAGACCTGTTGGGGGTAGTATTGATACTCCCTAGCACTGAGGGCAATTCTTCCACCCAACAACCCAGCGTCCTCTGCAAAAGGACAATAAGCCAGGGTTTGATACCTCTCAAGGTTTCTTGATTGGCTCTCTCAGCTTGACCATTAGACTGGGGGTGAGCCACAGACGACACATCAAGTCGGATATGCTCTTGTTGACAGAATTCTTCCATTGCACCTTTAGAAAAATTAGTACCATTATCGGTAATGATACTATGAGGGTATCCAAAATGAAAGATCACCTTTTTTACGAATTTAACCGCTGTTGTTGCATCACATTTGCTGACCGGCTCAGCCTCGACTCACTTTGTAAACTTGTCAACAGCTACCAGGAGATGGGTCTTTTTGTCCTTTGACCTTTTAAAAGGCCCAACTATATCCATCCCCCAGACTGCGAATGGCCAAGTAATTGGAATCATCCTTAATTCTTGAGCCGGCACACGAGCTCGTCTCGAAAATTTCTGACAGCCATCACATTTACTGACCAGATCTTCCGCATCAGCATGAGCCGTCAGCCAATAAAACCCATGACGAAAAGCTTTAGTAATGAGATATCTAGAGCCGACATGATGGCCGCAATCTCCTTCATGAATCTCCCTTAAAATTTCACGGCTCTCCTCAGGAGAAATGCATCATTGAAACACCCCTGCAACACTGCATCTGTGTAGCTCACCCTTGACAGTAGTCATTGACTTAGACCTCCGGGTTATTTTCCTGGCCAAAGTTTCATCAGCAGGTAACTCACCCCGGGTCATATAAGCCAAATATGGAACAATCCAATCAGGAATAACATGGAGAGCCGCCACCAATTGTGCCTCCGGGTCGGGAATTGCAAGATCCTGCTCGAGGGGTAACTTAACTGATGGTTTATGCAAAACATTGATGAAAACATTAGGGGTACCGGCTTACGCTGAGACCCTAGCCGGCTTAAAGCATCAGCAGCTTCATTTTTCCTGCGATCAACATGCTCCACTTGATAACCTTTAAAATGACCAACAATAGTATCAACCTCTCGACGATAAGCTGCCATGAGTGGATCCTTTGAATCCCAAGATCCTGACACTTGCTGAGCCACTAAGTCTGAGTTGCCAAAACACCTCACCCGGCTTAGATTCATCTCTTTAGCCATCCGAAGACCATGGATTAAGGCTTCATACTCACATGCATTGTTAGTACAAGGGAACATCAACCTTAAAACATAACAAAAATTATCACCTCGTGAAGAAGTTGAAAGTGCGTTATATCGACTAGAGGGGGGTGAATAGGCAATTTTTACAAATTCATCACTAAGGAATTTCTAGGTGTAGAAATTCCTAAGTAACGACACACTAGCAGCGGAATAAGTACTCATGTATAAGCATAATAGAGCAACAACATAGTCATCATGAAGAAATGAAAACAAGCACAGAGTACAGATAGCGTGAAAACAGGATAAGCAGGCTGAAGACAATGTGACTGAAGAAATTGGATTGAGGAAATAGAGAAAGTCTTTAGTCAAAGTCTTCAAACAGTAATGATCGGGTTCATCAACACATGAATGAGGAAATGAAAGGGTTGAGGAAATAGAACTAGTTAGCTTGGTGAAGACAATGATTTGTTAGACCAGTTCCAACTACTATGATAGTTGTACGTCTGGTTGGAGCGGCTGAGTATTTAAACTCGAGGACACATAGTCCCGGACACACATTCCTCACTGTATTCTCCTTGAGCTAAATTCACATAGACCTCGCCCAACACTTGTGGTAATTCTTCATAGGCGACTTCCAAACCTTCACAGACTTGGTCACTCGGTGATCCACAATTCCTCTTGGATGCTCAGACCATCACGCCTAACCGTCTGGAGGATACACAGTCCTCAAAGGTAACAAGCGTCGGTTCCACACAGGAACAATCTCTTCAGTGATGCTCAATCACTTTGGGTTTGTAGGTGTTTGGGTTTGGGTTTTGGGTTTTCCTCACTTGATGATTTTCTCTCAAAGTCCTTGGAGGATGGGATGCTCTCAATGAAAAGTGTCAATTTCTCTCGGAGCATCCAACCAGCTAGTGGTTGTAGGGGGCGGCTATTTATAGCCTAGGGAGCAGCCCGACATGATAAGACTTAAATGCCCTTCAATGATATGACCTTTAGGTGGATAGATATTTTGAGACACCCGGCGCTAGCACAGCAACGGTCGGATATTTGAGGTTTGAATTCCTCAGGGCTATCATGTTCCTCACTGTGTAGGCAGTCCGCACTGGCGAATTCCTAACTCCTCAGTTAGAACAAATTCCTCAGCGACTAGAAGAACTTCGTCTCTGTCACTGAAGGAATTGACTGAACTGATATGAGATTTCCAATGGCTTCACTCAAAAGGATTGGGTAGGTGTAGGATTTTGAGATGAGCATCATTTGGAAATCAGTTTCCTTAGTATTACCTCGACCCTCTTTAACAGTACGGTGTTTCCTATGACTCAAGAAAGATAAAAAGAAACAATGAAAACAAAAGTCTTCAAGCTTCATAATCCTCGCATGAATATCCAAGTCTTCAAGGTCACACCAATTTCTTGACTTTCAAAATCTTTAGGAGAACCAAAGTCTTCAGCTGAAGACATACATTTTTAGGGGTCGACTTTCATCGTATATCAAACTCCTCATAGACTTATAGAGCCTGCGTACACTCACAAACATATTAGTCCCTTAACATATAAGTCTTCAATACACCAAAATCACTAAGTGGCACTAGATGCACTTACAATCTCCCCCTTTTTGGTGATTGATGACAAATAGGTTAAGTTTTCAACGGGGATAAACATATCAATTGAAAGTGCTCAATATTGAGGAATTTGATTACAAGATATAGAAGAACTCCCCCTGAGGATGTGCATATGTGAGGGATTTGCTTTCAAAAAGCAATGCACGTTGTAGAGTAATATCATGGATACCCCCCCTATATCTTGTAATTCATACACGCATTTTGACATATCGAATGAAGAATTTGAAATGCATGATGAAATATGGTGACTGATGTAATTCAACATGCGTGCATTAACATATATGAGGAAATAGCATGCAGAAAAATAGAGCAAAAGTATCAGGTCACCATCGGACTTAAGTTTACAACTCAGTGAATCAAACACCTCAGAAGAACAAGAGTTGTAACTTAGCAAAAAAAATGCCCATATAAAGACTCGCTTGAAGACTAACTCAAATTTCTCCCCCTTTGTCATCAAATGACCAAAAGGGACGAAAAGTGAGGACTAACGCCCCTGAAGATTTTCTTCACGATGTTGATGGAGGAGCACCAACATTGTTGGGGTCGTCCTTTGAAGTAGGGCCTGCCGCAGTGTCGTCCAAATCTTCAGCTTCATCCATCTCACGCGATGAAGAATATGAGTTGACAACAGCTGAGGAATTTTGACCTTCTTGAATTTCTTCAAAGGTGGCTGAGACCAGTCGAAGTCATGTTGGAAGTCCATTTCCTTGAGTTCGTCATCAGTGTAGATAAGAGAGATAATAGCCCAGGTGCAGTCAAAGACTTGATGCTGATAATAGTGATTATTCTTCACATAGTTTTGAGTGATAGTCATGTTCTGAAGAATAGCACCAAATTGACGCTTGACCCACTTGTGATTTCTGTCAACCTTCTGATGAAGACTTAGAAGCAGCTCACGATCAGTCATCACACGCGGAGCTGTTGCCTGAGGAGCATGCTTTGAAGCATTTGCAGCAGTATCGTGTGTGGCAGAGTCATCATTGGTGGAGTAGGATGCTGCCTTTCTAAACTATCCGTCCAAAGGACGAGTGCCTTCATCAATCGCTGCAGCCTTGCCCTTCTCATCAGTTGAGGAAATAGTCCTTTTGAGGACTTCGATTGGGGCGGAATAGCTAAGATGATTTTGAAAATCAGCCTTGTAGGGAATTGAAGTCTTTGATCTGATGAATTTCATGATCCAGGGAGCGTAAGGCTTCAATTCAAATGGCGATAAAGCAGCATTGGCGAAAGTCCTCATGAAGAAATCATGATAGTTGATTGGAATACCATGCATGATATTGAACAGCAGATTCTTCATGATGCCAACAACCTCTTCTTCTTCAGAGTTGTGGCCCTTGATTGGACTGAGGGTTTTGGCCAAGATGCGATAGACCGTCTTTGGCACATACAACAATTCCTTGATGAGGAAATTTGTTCTTGGCGCTTGGACAGCCTTCAAAGGCTTCATTAGCACTTGCATCAGAAGGTTTGAGTGTTCAGGTTCTTCATAAAGCTCCAGGGCTCCTTCAGGGGGTGGACTGATTGGGACGGCATGAAGTAATTCAGAGGCTGGAGCTTTGTGATGTGTATTGTCAGTCATCCAGTCCAAGACCCATGAATTGACATCGTCAACATTGCCTGTCAGATGCAGAGTGCCATAGAACTGAAGAAATAGCTCTTCATTCCAGTCGCAGATGTCAATAAAAAAGTTGAGAAGCCCTACATCACGGAGAACACTAAGGACTGGAGTAAAGCATGGAAGTGACTCCATGTCGACATGAGGAAGATGCTCATGGTCAAACACTTTCTCTTTGTCAAATAGCAGCGAGGAATAGAAGTTCATCTGTGAGGCAGTCCAAAAGCGCTTGCGGCGAAGACAAGCAGAATCATAAGGATTGAAGTCAGAGAAGAACCGGTGCTCAGCAAAGAAGTCATCAGACTTGAACTTCTATTTCTTGGAGAGAGGATCATGTGGCTTGGGCTGAAGATTTATAGTTGAAGTCTTCACAGCCACTTCAAGCGCAGCCTCTGGAACAACAGGATGAGGAATCTTGGGAGTAGTTTCTTCTATAGTCTTCTTCTCAATTTCATCGCGCTAGTGGCTGGAATTTCTTCTGGGATGGAGTGAAGTGAAGCTTGATGTTCTTCAGAGCCCGTATGAATTTCTTCTGTCTGAACCGGGGACTGAGGAATTTGTTGCAGAGGAGTGAATAGTGGTGAATTGGGGTGATGACTTTCCCAGAAGTCATCATTCATGATAGGAGTGGAACACCCAATATCCATGTCTTCATCATCTTCATCAACTTCGTCAATGCCTGCCTCTTCAGCTGTGAACTAAGGCATGGGCGATGATACCATTGGAGTTGAAATTGCATGGTCAGCTTCAATTTCTTCATCCAACTGCTCTGTCGAAGCAGCAGAAGGATCATCATCATCTGAGTCATCAGGAATTTTGTAATCCTCACCAAAGGGAACAATCTCCTTTGATGGCATGCTTGAAACAGGAACAACATCTATTGGATTTTCAAATGAGCTCGGCAAAGTCTTCATCTTCTTTGGTTCTAAAGACTTTGAAGCAGCAGATGCTTTCCTTTTCTTGGCTGCTCACTCTGCAGCCTTGGTTTACTTCGCTTCTATTGCAGAAGGAAGGATAGGACTTGGGGTTGGTGCAGGAGGAGCAGAGGAATTCGATGTAGTTTCTTCAGGCACAACTGATGCAATTGTCCTGACTTGTTCAGATTCTTCAGGCATAGAATTAGATGCTTCAGCTGACCTGTCTTGTTCTTCAAGTGCAACACTAGTGGTTGCCCTGGCAATTTCATCAGGAGCTAGAATATCAACAGCAGCCCTAGTACTTTCAGTTTCTTCAGCAGCCTGATTTTCATCAGCGATGCTGGCATGTTCTTCAGTGGGCTGAGCAGATGCTTCACCCTAAGGAACGTCTTGTTGCGCTTCACCAGCAACATTGGGCGTGAAGCCTTTAGCCAGTTTGACGAATCCGACTATGGCTCCAAGACATTCAGCTTTGTAGGCGTCAAATTCGTCACTGAGATCCTTGATTTCTGACTATAAAGTCACAAGTTGTTCAGCTGTCATTTTCAGCACATTTTTCTTCAAATAGTGCTCCTTTCTGTACTGAGCTTTCTTCTCAGATCTGGCCTTCTCAAACTTCCATTTTTCTTCCACTATGAAAGCAGTCAATGATACGTCTCCAACGTATCTATAATTTTTGATTGTTCCATGCTATTATATTACCCCTTTTTTATGTTTATGGGCTTTATTTTACACATTTATATCATTTTTGGGACTAACCTATTAACCGGAGGCCCAACCCATATTGTTGTTTTCTTGCCTGTTTCAGTATCTCGAAGAAAAGGAATATCAAATGGAGTCCAAACGGAATGAAACCTTCGGAAAAGTTATTTTTGGAACAGAACCAATCCCGGGAACTTGGAGTGCAAGCCAGGGGATCATCAAGGAGGCCACGAGACACGGGGGCGCGCCCACCCCCCTGGGCGCGCCCTACCCTCTCGTGGGCCCCTCGAGGCTCCCCCGACTGACTTCTTCTGCCTATATAAGCCTAAGTACCCTAAAAACATCGAATATCAAGATAGATCGGGAGTTCCGCCGCGCAAGCCACTGTAACCACCAAAAACCTTTCGGGAGCCCATTCCGGCACCCTGCTGGAGGGGGAACCCATCACTGGTGGCCATATTCATCATCACGACGCTATCCATGACGAGGAGGGAGTAGTTCACCCTCGGGGCTGAGAGTATGTACCAGTAGCTATGTGTTTGATCTCTCTCTCTCTCATGTTCTCTCTATGGCACGATCTTGATGTATCGTGAGCTTTGTTATTATAGTTGGATCTTATGATGTTTTTCCCCTCTACTCTCTTGTGATGAATTGAATTTCCCTCTTGGAGTTACCTTATCGGATTGAGTCTTTGATTTGAGAACACTTGATGTATGTCTTGCCGTGTTTATCTGTGGTGACAATGGGATATCACGTGCACTTGATGTATGTTTTTGTGACCAACTTGCGGGTTCCGCCCATGAACCTATGCATAGGGGTTGGCACACGTTTTCTTGACTCTCCGGTAGAAACTTTGGGGCACTCTTTGAAGTACTTTCTGTTGGTTGAATAGATGAATCTGAGATTGTGTGATGCATATTGTATAATCATGCCCACGGATACTTGAGGTGACAATGGAGTATCTAGGTGACATTAGGGTTTTGGTTGATTTGTGTCTTAAGGTGTTATTCTAGTACGAACTCTTGAATAGATCGATCCGAAAGAATAACTTTGAGGTGGTTTCGTACCCTACCATAATCTCTTTGTTTGTTCTCCGCTATTAGTGGCTTTGGAGTGACTCTTTGTTGCATGTTGAGGGATTGTTATATAATCTATCTATGTTATTATTGTTGAGAGAACTTGCACTAGTGAAAGTATGAACCCTATGCCTTGTTTCCTACCATTGCAATACCGTTTATGCTCACTTTTATCATTAGTTACCTTGTTGTTTTTATTATTTCAGATTACAAAAACCTTTATCTACCATCCATATTGCACTTGTATCACCATCTCTTCGCCGAACTAGTGCACCCATACAATTTACCATTGTATTGGGTGTGTTGGGGACACAACAGACTCTTTGTTATTTGGTTGCAGGGTTGTTTGAGAGAGACCATCTTCATCCTACGCCTCCCACGGATTGATAAACCTTAGGTCATCCACTTGAGGGAAATTTGCTACTGTCCTACAAACCTGTGCACTTGCAGGCCCAACAACGTCTACAAGAGGAATGTTGTGTAGTAGACATCAAGCTCTTTTGTGGCGCCGTTGCCGGGGAGGCTAGGTAAGCGGCACTCACACCCCATCAACTAAGCTCTTTTCTGGCGCCGTTGACGGGGAGGTGTGTGCTTGAAGGTATATCTATAGATGTTGCAACCGAATCTTTGTGTTTCTTGTTTTATCACTGGTTTAGTTTATAAAAGAAAACTACAAAAAAATGGAGTTAAGCTTGTCTCATACGCTTCATCTTTTTAATATCTTTCGTGAGTATGATGAAAAGGAAAATTGTGCTCAAGTGCTAGAAGAAGAAGTCTATAAAATATTTGGTACTAAATCTTTGTATGATGAGCATGACTACAATGTTACTAGTATGAATTCCTTGAATATCCATGATCCTAATGATATGCAAAGCCACAAGCTTGGGGAAGCTATGTTTGATGAATATGATATGTTTAGTCCCCCAAGTTTTGATGAGAATATTTTATTATGATGAACGCATGCCTCATATTTATGATGATTATATTGATGAAAGTGGGTTTGGAAGAGTTTCAACTTTAGGAAGTAGTGATCCCACTATTTTGGAGGATGTTGAATCTTATTGTGATGAATATTAAAGTGGATTTGGAAGAGTGTCAACTTTATTTAGTGATGATTCCACTATTTCGGAAGAGGTTCCAATTGATTATGAGAACAAAGTTGCTATCTATGATGATTATTGTGATGACTTGTATGCTATTAGTAATAATGATAACCATGAAACTTGTCATCATGATTTTAGTTTTCAATTGGATTATGCCTCACATGATAATTATTTTGTTGAGTTTGCTCCCCCTACTATTCATGAGAAGGATGCTGCTTATGTGGAGAGTAGTAAATTTTCTATGCTTGTAGATCATGAAAAGAATGCTTTAGGTGCTGGTTATATTGTTGAATTCATTCATGATGCTACTGAACATTATTATGAGGGAGTAATATATGCTTGTAGGAATTGCAATAATGTGAAGTTTCCTCTTCATGTGTTGAAAATCTTGAAGCTATGTTTGTTTTGCCTTCTTATGCTAGTTGATAATTGTTCCCATAAGTTGTTTTCTCACAAAATCCCTATGCATAGGAAGAGGGTTAGACTTAAATATGCTATTCATATGCTTCATGATGCTCCCGTTATGTTTCAATTCTTATCTTTTATGTGAGCATCATTGTCATCATCATGCCTAGCTTAAAAAGGCATTAAAGAAAAGCGCTTGTTGGGAGACAACCCAATATTTACCTATACTGTTTTGTGTGTCCACATGATTATTCTACTGTAGTAATAATGTTTTATAGCTTTTGTCTCAATAAAGTGCCAAGTAAGACCTTTAGGATAGCTTATGGTGATAGTTGTGTTGATCCTACTGAAAATCAGAAACTTTTGCACCCAGTAAATTAGTTTTGTTCATTCACATAAACGTGCTTCTGATCTGATTCTTTTTGCTCTGGATTGCTACACGAATTTCTTAGGACTTCCTAATTTGTTAAGATTTTTGTAGTTCCAGAAGTATAAGTTTGATACAGATTACTACAGACTGTTCTGTTTTTGACAGATTCTGTTTTCTATGTGTTGTTTGCTTATTTTGATGAATCTATGAGTAGTATCGGAAGGTATGAACAATATATAAGTTGGAGTACAGTATGTATTACACCAATATGAATTTAGAAGGAGTTCATTACAGTACCTAAGTGGTTGTTTTATTTCCTATGCTAATGGAGCTTACGAGTTTTCTGTTGATTTTTGTGTTGTGGAGTTTTGAAGTTTTGGGTAAAGATTCGATGGACTATGGAATAAGGAGTGGCAAGAGCCAAAGCTTGGGGATGCCCAAGGCACCCCTAGGTAATATTCAAGGACAACCAAGAGCTTAAGCTTGGGGATTCCCCGGAAGGCATCCCCTCTTTCGTCTTCGTTCATCGGCAACTTTACTTGGAGCTATATTTTTAATCGCCACATGATATGTGTTTTGCTTGGAGAGTCATTTTCTTCTGTTAGTATTTGCTTGATGTTATTTAGAATAGTGTTTTGCATCTTTAGTTTCAATAAAAAAGTCAAGGATAGCCTTTGCCATGCTTATTTTGCTAGTATACATGTTACTGTTTGAAAACAGAAAGTTTACCGCTGTTGCAAAAATTCCCTAGAAAAGTCAGGGAATGGTATAATGTTGAAACTTTTTGCATATTGAGCTCTTATAAATTAATTACAGTGAGAATTTTCTTTCATAATTTTTGGAGTTAGGGAAGTATGATGAATCTTGCATTCTTTACAGACTGTACTGTTTTGGCAGATTGCTGTTATGTTTGCATATGTTTGCTTGTTTAATGATTCTATTTGAGGATAGGAGTGTTAAATATGCAGAGGCATTTAGTATGCAATGTTGAATAATAATTTTAGTGATTTGTTACAGTAGAAAATGATAAGGTTTTGCATTGGTTTATACTAACCTATCTCATGAGTTCTTGTTGAGTTTGGTGTGGATGAAGCTTTTGATAAAAAAAGAAACCATGGTACGAGAGGAATTAAGGAGACACAAAAGTTCAAGATTGGGGATGCCCAAGGCACCCCAAGATAATATTTCAAGAAGTCTCAAGCATCTAAGCTTGGGGATGCCCCGGTAGGCATCCCACCTTTCTTCTCCAACAACTATCGGTTAGTATCGGTTGAGCCTAAGTTTTTGCTTCTTCACATGAGTTGTGCTATCCTTGCAATGTCATTTTGTTTTGCTTGTTGTTTGAATACAATACCAAGATCTGAAATTCCTTAATGTTAGAGAGTCTTCACATAGTTGCACAATTATTCGACTACTCATTGATCTTCACTTATATCTTTTAGAGCACGGTGGTGGTTATATTTTGTAGAAATTGCTACTCTCTCATGCTTCACTTATATTATTTTGAGAGTCTTTTAGAACAGAATGGTATTTGCTATGGTTATAAAGTTGGTCCTAGAATGATGAGCATCCAAGTTGGGTATAATATAAAAACTATCATAGAAATGAATTGGATGCTATGATAAATTTTATGCTTGATAATTGTTTTGAGATATGGAGGTGGTGATATTAAAGTCATGCTAGTCGAGGTGATTATGAAAAATACTTGTGTTGAGGGTTGTGATTCCCGTAGCATGCACGTATGGTGAACCGCTTTGTGATGAAGTTGGAGCACAATTTTATTTATTGAGTGTATTCCTTATGAGTGGCGGTCGGGGACGAGCGATGGTCTTTTCCTACCAATCTATCCCCCTAGGAGCATGCACGTAGTGCTTTTGTTTTTGATGACTTCTAGATTTTTGCAACAAGTACATGAGTTCTTTTGACTAATGTTGAGTCCATGGATTATAAGCACCCCACCCTTCCACCATTGCTAGCCTCTCTTGTGCCACGCAACTTTCGCCGGTACCATACACCCACCATATACCTTCCTCAAAACAGCCACCATACCTACCTATTATGGCATTTCCATAGCCATTCCGAGATATATTGCCATGCAACTTTCCATCGTTCCGTTCATATGACACGCATTACTTTTGTCATATTGCTCTTTGCATGATCATGTAGTTGACATCGTATTTGTGGCAAGGCCACCTTCATAATTTTCATACATGTCGCTCTTGATTCATTGCATATCCCGGTACACCGCCGGAGGCATCCATATAGAGTCATATCTTGTTCTAGCTTTGAGTTGTAATTCTTTAGTTGTAAATCCATAAAAGTGTGATGATCTTCATTATTAGAGCATTGTCCCAGTGAGGAAAGGATGATGGAGACTATGATTCTCCCACAAGTCGGGATGAGACTTCGGACTTTATGAAAAGAAAAGAAAAAGAAAGGCCAAAGAAAAAAAAGGAAAAAAGGGGAGAAAAGCAAAAAAAGAAAAGAAAAGAAAATAATAATGAGGGAAAAAGAGAGAAGGGACAATGCTACTATCTCTTTTTCCACACTTGTGCTTTAAAGTAGCACCATGATCTTCATGATAGAGAGTCTCCTATGTTGTCACTTGCATATACTAGTGGGAATTTTTCATTATAGAACTTGGCTTGTATATTCCAATGATGGGCTTCCTCAAAATGCTCTAGGTCTTCGTGAGCAAGCAAGTTGGATGCACACCCACTTAGTTTCTTTTGTTGAGCTTTCATATATTTATAGCTCTAGTGCATCCGTTGCATGACAACCCCTACTCACTCACATTGATATCTATTAATGGGCATCTCCATAGCCCGTTGATACGCCTAGTTGATGTGAGACTATCTTCTCCTTTTTGTCTTCTCCACAACCACCATTCTATTCCACATATAATGCTATGTCCATGGCTCACGCTCATGTATTGCGTGAAAGTTGAAAAAGATTGAGATTACTAAAGTATGAAACAATTACTTGGCTTGTCATCGGGGTTGTGCATGATTAAATACTTTGTGTGATGAAGATAGAGCAACAACCAGACTATATGATTTTGTAGGGATAACTTTCTTTGGCCATGTTATTTTGAGAAGACATGATTACTTTGATTAGTATGCTTGAAGTATCACTATTTCTTATGTCAATATGAACTTTTATTTTGAATCATTTGGATCTGAACATTCATGCCACAATAAAGAAAATTACATTGAGAATTATGCTAGGTAGCATTCCACATCAAAAATTCGGTTTTTATCATTTACCTACTCGAGGACCAGCATGAATTAAGCTTGGGGATGCTTGATACGTCTCCAACATATCTATAATTTTTTATTGTTCCATGCTATTATATTACCCCTTTTTGATGTTTATGGGCTTTATTTTACACATTTATATCATTTTTGGCTTTGGAGTGACTCTTTGTTGCATGTTGAGGGATTGTTATATGATCTATCTATGTTATTATTGTTGAGAGAACTTGCACTAGTGAAAGTATGAACGCTATGCCATGTTTCCTACCATTGCAATACCGTTTACGCTCACTTTTATCATTAGTTACCTTGCTGTTTTCATTATTTCAGATTACAAAAACATTTATCTACCATCCATATTGCACATGTATCACCATCTCTTTGCCGAACTAGTGCACCTATACAATTTACCATTGTATTGGGTGTGTTGGGGACACAAGAGACTCTTTGTTATTTGGTTGTAGGGTTGTTTGAGAGAGACCATCTTCATCCTACGCCTCCCATGGATTGATAAACCTTAGGTCATCCACTTGAGGGAAATTTGCTATTATCCTACAAACCTGTGCACTTGCAGGCCCAACAACGTCTACAAGAAGAAGGTTGTGTACTAGACATCAGTCAACACATGACTTTGGCCTGGTGTGAGGTTCAAAAAAGGAAGGGGAGTTTTGGGATCTTTGTGCCACAAATCAATGTAGTCGAGGATCTTCTTCGGATCCAGCAACAGCGCCGCACTGCCTTTGGCACTAGCGGCCCGGCTTTGCCTGTCTCTGATGATTTAAGCAAGCTCTTCATCATTAACTTCGTCTTCAAATGACGGAACTTCAAAGGCGGGCGGACTTGGCCTTGTGCCGCGTCCAGTAGTGACCTTTTTCTTCAGCAGTTGTAGCTATGCTGAGGAACTTGATGAAGCTCCTGAAGCAATTGAAAAGCATGTCGTCCGTTTGCACGTTTCAAGATGCACTGGTGCTGAGGACTTTGAAGGTGCAGTTGAGGGCTTTGCTTGAATAGCAGACCCTAAGGGTTTTGATAAGCTAGGCCGTGAGGGCATTGAGGAGCCGGGCCGTGAGGGCATTGTAGAGGAATTTGGCTTCACTGCAGATTTCTTTTCCATAGCCTTTTTAGGCTGACTAGTAGATGCTTTAGCAGCAGCAGCGGCAGAATCTTCATTGAATTTCTTCACTGCCTCCTTTGCTAATTTTGCCAATTTCCTTTGGCGCTTGGCCCATTCTTTAGGAAATTCCTCACCTCTTCTGATGCTAGAAGGATCGTCTTCTTGGCCTGGTGCCAGTGGAGGTCTTGGGCATGGAGGATTTACTGCGAATTTCTTCATGTATTTGGGAGTCACATAGCGGTAATCCCTGCATTCTCGTGCCCATCTTTGTTCAATCCGCTGAATGCGCACTTTGCGCTGGTTCTTATTATCCTTGCCATGAGTGGCCTTATCAGGAGTGCAGTAGTCTGCATAGATGTCTTCAGGGATTTCGAACACTGTATTGGTTTCATGCCTCTTGCCTCCCTTCTGAGGACGCTTTTCTTATGCCATTTTCTTCAGCTGAGGATTCTGAACAATAGATGTCTCTGAAGAAGTGTGTAGGTTTTCTTCGAGGAACGCTACAAATGAGTTAAGTTGATGAGAACCTAGTGATTCAGCAGCAGACATGTGTACCTATGAACAGAGTATAGGTGCAAAGAATTTGAAGAGGTCATATGCATTCTCACAATTTGTTTTTAAAAGGAATCAAGTTTGAGGAATTTGAACCAGGGAGTATTGAAGAATTTCACTAAGAGTTCTTGTCTTAGGTTCCAGAGTTGTATAGATCAGAAATCCACACAATTGAGGAATCTTGAAGAAAAGTACATCTTAGGGAGAAAGATCAAGAACGGATGCAACTGTGGTGTTTAAGAATGTGAAGATTGAAGAATAATCACCTTTTGAAGATTTTGTGAGAATCATCAGAATCAACAAGGGCAGTAAAAGCTAATTTTATTTACCCTTGACGAAGAATGAGACGAACAGTGAGATGAACTGGAGAAGCTTGTCCGTTCAGATCTTCCACGCCCTAACTTGGCAGAGGAAGACAGCTACGGCAGCGGCGAAGGAGAAGATTTCTGCGGCCGACGCGTGTACAACGGCGACGAGGTCGAGGCAGCTAAGCTCTTCCACACTGGTGACGATGGAGATTAGCGGCGGCGCTAGGTTAAAGAGGTCGAGCGGGAGAGGGAGAGGTCGAGCGGAGTAAATGAACTAAGGCGCATGGGAAAGGGTATTCATAAGGCAGCGAAAAATTGTTCATCCGAAGAATTTGGACGAACATGCCCCTGACCCTTGCCATCCTAGTGACATGTGTCACCCACGTACAGATAATTGGAGATTGTGGGTGATTTGTTTAATCCAGTCATGGGATGCGGAAGAATTTGAGCGGCAAAAGCCGAAAAATAGATATGAAAACTTTAACGTTTCATTCGCAAATTCTTCAGCTCTCAAGGACACAGTGAAGATTTTGAACGAGATTCAAATAGAACGCAGATGAAGAATTTGTGAACTGACTGGGTTGAGTATAGCATAGAGGGGGAACGGGTCCGATCACATTCACTTAGATGAAAAGCAACTTGAAGAATTAGCCATAAGTGAATGTTGTAGAGGACATGAAAAACTCAAATATATATAGCAATGAAGAACAACGACAGAAAGACTGAGGAAATTGAAATCTGAAGAAATTGCAAAAACTCAAATTGAAGATTTTCAACTTTGGTTGGTGGCGTAACCCACCGTATAAGAATGATGATTTCAGACACCGCGTACAATTGTCGTAGGGTTCTGAGAATCAAATTCTTCATTAATTTCTTCACACTTAGAGGGTTAGTCTTCACTGATTGAAAAAAAATGTTACTTCGTGTGTTGCACATCTAAGTCATCAACTTTGCATAAGTGTAAGGATGTGTGTCTTTTTTAAAGAACATTCGTAGATTCTAAGATATTTAGCTCAGATCGCAACTTGCTAAATCTCTTCTCATCCAAGGGCTTTCCGAAGATATCGGCCAGCTGATCTTCAGTATTTGCGTGGTCGATCTATATGTCTCCCTTCAACACATGGTCACGAAGAAAATGATGACGAATCTGGATGTGCTTTGTCTTCGAGTGCTGAACTGGGTTGTGAGCAATCTTGATAGCACTCTTATTGTCGCAGTAGAGTGGCAGATTCTTCACATTGATGCCATAGTCCTTGAGAGTTTGCATCATCCATAGCAACTGAGCACAACATGATCCAGCAGCAATGTACTCAACTTTAGCAGTAGAGACTGATACGCAGTTCTGTTTCTTCGAGGACCAACATACCAAGGATCGTCCGAGGAAATGACATGTGCCTGATGTTGACTTGCGGTCCACCCGATCACCAACATAGTCAGAGTCAGAATATTCAATGAGATCAAAAGAGGAGCCTTTGGGATACCATAATCCAAGTGTTGGAGTGTGAGCTAGATATTGAAGAATATGCTTCACAGCCTTATGGTGTGATTCCTTCGGTGTAGCTAGAAATCGGGCACACATGCAAACACTAAAAATAACCGGCCTAGATGCACATAGATACAATAAAGAGCCAATCATGGAGCTGTATACCTTTTGATCGAAGTCTTTACCATTTTCATTGGTGCATAGATGGCCATTTGTGGGCATAGGGATTTTGACACCTTTGCAATCTTGCATGCCGAATTTCCTCAACACATCCTTGAGGTATTTCTCCTGAGATATGAATATGCCATTGTGTTGTTGATGAATTTGAAGACCTAAAAAGAATTTCAACTCTCCCATCATAGACATTTGATATTCCTCAATCATCATATAGGCAAATTCGTCACTGTAACATTGGTTAGTACAGCCAAAGATAATATTATCAACATATATTTGGCACATGAATAATTCATCATCATATGCTTTGGTGAAAAGAGTTGGGTCAAGTGAACCGGGTTTGAAGCCTTTCTCCATGAGGAATTCCTTCAATGTATCATACCATGCCCGAGGTGCTTGCTTGAGGCCATAGAGGGCCTTGTTGAGTCTGTAGACGTGATCTGGAAATTTTGGATCCTCAAAACCTAGTGGTTGAGCAACATATACTGCTTCCTCAAGCTTACCACTGAGGAATGCACTTTTCACATCCATTTGATGTAAGATGATATTATGATGGTTAGCATAAGCAAGCAATATGCGAATAGCTTCAAGTCTAGCAACAAGTGCAAAAGTTTCATCAAAATCAATTCCTTCAACCTGTGTGTAGCCTGGAGCTACAAGACGAGCCTTATTCCTCACCACAAGGCCATTTTCATCTTGTTTGTTGTGGTAGATCCATTTGGTATCGATGATGTTGTGCTTGCGTGGGTCTGGTCGCTTGACAAGCTCCCACACATTGTTGAGCTCCAATTGATGCAACTCATCTTGCATGGCTTGAATCCACTCAGATTCCATGAATGCTTCATCAAAAATTGGTGGGCTCTGTCATAGAGACAAACGCAAAATGCCCACAATTTTTAGACAAGTGTGAAGCTTTTGAGCGCATGAGAGGACCTGGTGCGTTGATGTTGCTGATGATTTTCTCAATCTGCACTTCGTTTGCAATGCGAGGATGAGCAGGTTGACGACTTTGCTTAGGCCCAGCAATTTCTTCAGGGCCATTTTCTTCAATAGCACCAGCGTGATTGTCTTCATGATCCGGAATGACTTCTTTAGCAGATTCTTCGGTAGGAATGACATCCTCAATGGCCTTGAACTTGATGGATTCCTCAGGTGACACTTCATCTAGCACAGGAGGTAGGTGCTCTCTTTGCGAGCCATTAGTTTCATCGAACCGCACATCTACAGTTTCAACAACCTTGTGATGATAGGTGTTGAAAACTCTGTAGGTGTGCGAGTCCTTTCCGTAACCAAGCATAAAACCATCATGTGCTTTCAGTGCAAATTTAGAGTGATGGTGAGGATCTCTAATCCAGCATTTAGCACCGAAGACTTTGAAATAACTTACATTGGGTTTCTTGTCAGTGAGGAGTTCATATGAGGTCTTTTTGAAGAATTTGTGAAGATAGCAGGTGGCATGCAGTATCAATAGCATCTGGCCAAAAACACTGTGGTGTCTTGTATTCATCAATCATAGTGCGAGCCATCTCAACAAGAGTTCTGTTCTTGCGCTCCAAGACGCCATTCTATTGAGGAGTATAGGGAGCAGATAACTCGTGAGTAATACCAAGTATATCAAGATATTCATCGAGACCAGTGTTCTTGAACTCGGTTCCATTATCACTCCCGATATTCTTGATCTTCACACCAAAATTCATAGATGCTATTTAGGAAAATCATTTGAAGACTTCCTGCACTTCATTTTTGTAAGTGATGATATGCACCCAGGTATAACGAGAATAATCATAAACAATGACAAAGCCATATAATGATGCAGAACTAGTGAACGTGGCATAATGAGTAGGGCCAAAGAGATCTATATGAAGTAATTCAAAGGGACGAGAAGTGGTCATGATAGTCTTTGAGGGATGCTTGGCTCTGGTGATCTTTCCAGCCTCACAAGCCCCACAAAGGTGATCTTTGAGGAATTTGACACCCTCGATGCCAATGACATGCTTCTTCTTCGCGAGTGTATGCAAGTTGCTCATCCCAGCATGACCAAGTCGTCGATGACATAACCAGCCTTCTGAAGCTTTTGCAAGTAGACATGTGGCAAGCTGTGGTCCTGCAGGGAAATCAACAATGTACAAGTGTCCTCTCCTAAATCCTTCGAAGACTTTGGAATTGTCAGATTCCATTAGCACAATGCAGCGATATTTGCCAAAGACGACAACCATATCAAGATCACAAAGCATTGAGACAAACATGAGGTTGAATCCTAAGGACTCGACAAGCATGCTTGTGTCCATCTGTCTATCCTTTGAGATCACAACCCTACCTAGACCCAATACCTTGCTTTTTCCTTTGTCAGCGTAGGTGATGTGCTTCAGATGAGATGGAGATAAAGCAGTGTCCATCAATAAGTTCCTGTCACCGGTCATTTGATTTGTACATCCACTGTCGAGGACCCACTCAGTAGCTTTGGGTTGTTCATCCTGCATATGAATTAGTGCAACTTACGAACTCCTATACTTTATCAGTGAAGAATGTGATATCAATTTCATCAGCAGTAACAGATATAGCAACATAGGACGTGAGAAATGATTAATTCATTTCTTCATGATTAGCTTGCGTCCATTCAAGCACAATCAGGTCTCCAGCAAATTCTTCAGACGTTTAAGTTTGTCTGTAGACCTAACCCTGCATAAGAGTTTAGTTCTTTTTCTTCACCACCCACATCTACATGGGTGGCGAAGAGTTCATCATTCTGCGAGCTCCATAAGAAAAAGATGGCATTGAAGCCAGTGCACTTCGTTTCACAGAAGAGGGGTTAGGATAAGCATATGAATAAGCAGAGAAATTCTTCGAGGACTTATGAACATTATGGTTTGAAGAATAATGCACATATTCATAGCCTTTAGACTTTCCCTGCAAAATAGAAGTGTTAGCACGATAATGTTCATATGAGGATTTGGATCCACGTAAGGAATTTGATCCAGATGAAGAATTTGGTCCATAAGAGGACTTGGATACATATGGAGATTTTGATCCATATGAAGAATTTGATCTGGGTTTCCTATTCTTCATAGGTGGTGTCATGATGACATTCACCTAAAGATTTTCAAGGCACCTTTTGGGAACCAAGATTTTCCTCATAGGGGGACCATTCCTGCACTTAGTTCCAACATATCGAGCAAATACTTCACCATTCTGATTCTTGAACAGTTTATAGTTGGAGTCAAATGACACATTAGAGGAAAATGAAGATTCACAAGTAAAGCCAGATAATGTGTATGGATCTATGGAAGGTCCCTTCAGAGCAACCCAAGAGGTTTTGGGGTACTGCTCGGGTTTTCAGTAGGTCCCATCAACATTGAGTTTCCTCTCAAAGGCAATACCCTCTTTCCTAGGGTTCCTGTTCAAGATCTGCTTTTTGAGCACATCACAAAGAGTCTGATGCCGCTTGAGGCTTTTGTATATGCCTGTCACATACAACCTTCAACCCTGCATTATCGTTAGTGATACATGTGGTATCCTCATATGAGGAATTTGTGACCATAGAGACAGTTCAAGAATTTGCAGCAATGGAAGCATTTGAACATTTAGGTGAAGAATTAGAAGATTCACGCTCAATGCATTTCAGACATGTTGGAATAAATTCTTCCTGAGCGGAACTGATCTGAGCAAGCAATGAATCGTTTTCCTTTTGAAGATCTTCATAACTCACTTTTAACTTCTCAAGATCTTGCTTTCTCTGAAGAAATTCATAAGAAAGCTTCTCATGATCAGTTAAGAGAGTGTTATGATGATTTTGAAGGTTGTCAAACCTAGACTAAAGTCTTTGAAGATTATCAGTCAGATTCTTAGTTCAATTCAATTCCTCACCCAACATATCATCGCTTTCATCAAGCATGTTTTGAACTTTTTCAAGAGCTTTTTGTTGTTTAGTGGTAAGGGAAGCAAGTTTAGTGTACCTGGGTCCAAACTCATCACGAGATTCATCATCACTAGATTCGGAAAGGTAGCATTCAGTTACCTTGGCACCCTTTGCCATAAGGCATGGTGTAGTAGATGATGATTCTGTGGCGAAAGTCATCCCCTTGAGTGATTCCTTGAAATCCTCAAACCAAGAATCATGACGAGTTTGATGACCTTCATAGACCTCGGAGAGTCGGTCCCTGAGGGAGTCCTGGACTAGGGGGTGTCCGGACAGCCGGACTATCATCGTCCGCCGGACTCCAAGACTACGAAGATACAAGATTGAAGACTCTGTCCCGTGTCCGGATGGGACTTTCCTTGGCGTGGAAGGCAACCTTGGCGATACGGATATTTAGATCTCCTACCATTGTAACCGACTCTGTGTAACCCTAGCCTCCTCCGGTGTCTATATAAACCAGAGGGCTTTAGTTCGTAGGACAACAGACATTACAACAATCATACCATAGGCTAGCTTTAGGGTTTAGCCTCCTTGATCTCGTGGTAGATCCACTCTTATACTACCCATATCATCAATATTAATCAAGCAGGACGTAGGGTTTTACCTCCATCGAGAGGGCCCGAACCTGGGTAAAACATCGTGTCCCTCGTCTCCTGTTACCATCCGCCTAGATGCACAGTTCAGGACCCCCTACCCGAGATCCGCCGGTTTTGACACCGACATTGGTGCTTTCATTGAGAGTTCCTCTGTGTCGTCACCGATAGGCCCGGTGGCATCTTCAACCAATGACGCTGTCCAGGGTGAGACTTTTCTCCCCAGACAGATCTTCGTATTCGGTGGCTTCACACTGCGGGCTAATTCACTTGGTCATCTGGAGCAGATCGAAAGCTACGCCCCTGGCCGTCAGGTTAGATTCGGAAGCCTAAACTTCACGGCCGCTGTCCGCGGAGACTTGATCTTCGACGGACTCGAGCCGCAGCCAAGCGTGCCGCACTGTGACGATGGGCATGATCTAGCTCTGCCGCCGAACAGTGCCTTGGTGGCCGCAGGCGAATCCGCTTCGGCCATTAGTCCGGAGCCGATTGCCCAGATAGAGGATCGGTGGATGGACACCGCCTCGGGGGCTTCAACTTCCACGGCGATGGAGCCGAACACTAATCTTGTCCCTCGCAAAACTCGTGATTCCGAGGTGCCGGACTCCGAACCTCCCGCGCCCCTACCAACCAAATTGGATTGGGCGCCGGTTATGTAATTCACCACCGCGGACGTCTTCCAATACTCGCCTTTTGGCGACATCCAGAATTCACTAAAGCATCTCTCGTTATCAGGAGAGCCCTGGCCGGACTATGGCCAGGACGGTTGGGATACGGATGACGAAGAAATTCAGAGCCCACCCACCACCCACTTTGTAGCCACTGTCGATGATCTAACCGACATGCTAGACTACGGCTCCGAAGACATCGACGGTATAGACGACGACGCCGGAGACGAACAAGAAACAATGCCTATAGGGCACGCGAGGACCACCTCGTCATACGACATATACATGGTGGATACCCCAAAAGAGAGCGATAACGAGGATCAATGGGCCGTGGCAGAGGATAACCCCACCGATAAACAACCAAAACGGCGGCGCAGACGCCGCCCTAAGCCCCGCCTCGACAACAACAACGCTCCTAAGGACCCCGCAATACAGCAGGGCACAAAAGTGGACGACAAACATGCAGATAAGCAACCGTCCGAACAGGACGAGTCAGATAATCAGTCCAGGCCCGGCGAAAATGACGGTTCGGACGATCTCACGCCGGACACGCCGCCGGAAGGTAAAGACCTTCGGAAAAGACTCGTCAACACTGCAAGAAGCTTCAAGAAGGAAAAGCGGAAGCTCAAAACAGCGGAAGACACACTCAGAATGAGGTGGAGCAAAGTACTCAAAACCGCGGATAAATACGGCAATGGCCACCAATCAAAGAGCCACCCGAAGTGCAAGCTGCTACCAGAATTCGACGACGAGGCCATAGAGCCCCCACAGTCAAAAAATAAAGAGGCTGCCTGGTTGGATAGACGGCCGGACGACAGGCCAAATTCTGAAAGCGGCGCCACACATAAACCAACCAATGAACTTGGAAGGACAGATGGCCCAGCCAGGTCCATCTACGGGCCAAAGAAGAAGGCCCCAGGAAGCAAGGCAACACGTCAAGTGTCCAAAAATAGCGGCACACCCAAATACAGGGGCGCCGCACACCCACTATGTTTCACCAATGAGGTGCTGGACCATGAATTCCCAGCAGGATTTAAACCAATAAACATAGAGGCCTACGATGGAACAACAGACCTTGGAGTCTGGATAGAAGATTATATACTACATATACACATGGCCAGAGGAGATGATCTCCACGCCATAAAATACCTACCCCTCAAGCTCAAAGGGCCAGCCCCTCATTGGCTTAAAGGCCTCCCAGAAAACACTGTGGGAAGTTGGGAAGAGCTCGAGGACGCGTTTAGAGCAAATTTTCAAGGGACTTATGTCCGCCCTCCGGATGCAGATGATCTAAGTCACATAACTCAACAGCCCGGAGAGTCAGCGCGCAAATTCTGGAACTGGTTCCTCACTAAAAAGAACCAAATAGTCGACTGTCCGGACGCCGAAGCCTTAGCAGCTTTTAAACACAACGTCCGAGACGAATGGCTTGCCAGACACCTCGGCCAAGAGAAACCGAGGACAATGTCCGCGCTAACAAGCCTCATGACCCGCTTCTGTGCGGGAGAGGATAGCTGGCTAGCAAGATGCAGCACCAGCGACCCAAGTACATCCGAGATAAGAGATGGAAACGGAAAATCACGGCGCAGAAAAGAGCAGCGCCGGAATCAAGAGAAAAGCCCAAAGAGCACGGCAGTCAACGCTGGATTCAAAAGCTCGCGGCCAAACAACAAAACACCGCCTCTTAAGGATGACGGCGATGAGCTGTCCAACTTAAACAGGATTTTGGGTTGGATATGTCAAATCCACAGTACCCCCGGAAGGCCTGCAAACCATACCCATCGAGACTGTTGGGTTTTCAAACAGTCCGGCCGACTAAACGCCGAATACAAGGGGCTCGACGCGTCAAGCGAAGACGATAAACCCCACCAGCAGAGCACCGGAAAACAAAAGACTTTCCCACAAGAGGTCAAAGCAGTAAACTCACTTCATGTGATAATACGGAAAAATAGTGCGGCACTTCCTAAAAAGAGCCTCGCACGGTCCAACCCAGCAGACCATAGGGATTGGATATCAAAACCAATCACTTTCGACCACCTGGACTATTCTAGAAGCGTTCGAAACGCGGGACGGACTGCCCTGATATTTAAGCCCATAATCGACGGATTACAATTTACTAAAGTCCTAATGGACGGAGGCAGCGACTTAAACCTGCTGTATTCAAACACAATCCGCAAGATGGGGATAGACCCTACCAAAATTCGACACAGCCGCACTTCCTTCAAGGGAGTGACGCCAGGCCCTTATGCCAAGTGCACAGGCTCCCTATTACTAGAAGTCGTGTTCGGATCACCGAACAACTTTCGGCACGAAAAACTAATTTTTCATATCGCCCCATTTAAAAGTGGACATCAAGCACTCTTGGGACGAAAGGCTTTTCTCCGTTTCAACGCCATACCACATTACGCGTCTCTTACACTCAAGATGCCTGGTCCGCGTGGCATCATCTCAGTGCGAGGGTCACCCAAAGACCCCGGACACGGATAGACGAGTCCGGCATCAGTAGGCTAGGGGCTCCCTAGCCGCACACCCCTTCACAAGGGGCTGCGCGCACAAACAACCGCGGGTTCATTCAAACCCCACTTTGCTTATTCATATTTTTTCTTTCACACATACCTTTTTTTCGCACGAATTGTTTTCAAACTAAGCGTTCCTCTCTTTTTACAGATGAACAACGTGCATACCCGTCCAGGATAACGGCACAACGGAGACACAGGCGCAGACGTGCAGTAGGGACCCGTTGCGAGGATTCTTTTCAGATTAAGACCTTGCGTAAACCTTTTTTACTGTCTCTTGTTGTTATTCTCCCTTGGTTTCTTCCTATAACCAAAGCGGAGCCTGACGTTTTGGCATCAACCACGTCAGAAGACCATGCCCGTACCTGGACACTAGGGGCTTAGGGCATTATTCTGCCCATTATCATAAAGACCGAACACCTTAGGGAGTGTTCGGCGTCTCGAGTTAGGCATTATATGCATCAGCTCCGAATCATGTCTTTGGTCAAATGTTGGGTTTGCCCGGCTCCTGTGTTTTGCTTCCTTACGTTCCGTATCATCGGCTAAAGCGGCACCAGGAGAATTACTGCGATTGTGCCCCAGTTCGGCTGGGCGAGCACCTCAATAGAGAAAGCCGAAAACTGACTGTCATGATATAGAGAGAGACTGGTCAACCACTCGATCGACTACCGAAATGTTTAGAATTCCCCGCTTTGACGAAGTACCGTTTCCCAGTCAGGCACACACGCGCCCCGAAATCGGAGAAGTGCGGTGCCCCCAGGGGCTATATCGTAGCCCCACCCTCGAACTCCACTGGCTAAGTGAAAGTGATAAAGCATTATAGTCCGGATTGCCTCGTTTGCTACGCTACCACCTCCTAAACAGGACCGAGACGTCGGATTAAGTGTGAACACGCGCTATTTTTGCGAACACCCCCGCACCTTGTGCGTGCGGGCTGAAGCCGAAGACTGCAATCTTTCAGGTTATACAAATGTATACGTAAACGGCCGCATAGGAGAAGTTTTACTACTTGGGACGCACAAGTATAAAAAGCAGTTATAGCATAATCATCGTTTTACAAGCTAAAACGTTCATTTGAATGAGACATTTTTTGAGCACTGCGACTCTATTACACGAGCACCATGCATAACTTCCCCGAAATAGTGCTCGTCGGGGAGCCGGCTTTCATCCGAACCCTGGGCAGCAACAGCGGTGGCATCCATCTCTGTCCAATGCGCCTTCACGCGGGCAAGAGCCATCCGCGCGCCTTCGATGCAGGCCGACCGCTTCATCTCCTTGATATGCGGCACCGCTCCAAGGAATTGTTGCAGTAAGCCGAAGTAGCTCGTCGCCTTGGGCCTCTCTGGCCAGACATGAGCCACGATGTCAGTCATGGCAAGTCCGGATAATCTATTTAGCTCGGCCCATTCGGCCAACCGGTCGGTCAACGAAAGTGAGCGATCCGGACTATGGAATTGAGACCAAAATAGCTCTTCCGTCTTGTGATCCTTTTGGCTCCGGAAGTACTCAACGGCATCAGCCGCACTTGCCGCTAAGTCCATATACGGATCCTCCGGACTCCACAGCCGATCAATTTGAGCATACTTTTGATCCATAAACCGGCGACGCAGCAGAAAAGGCTTGCCAGCCTCGATATCTCCGGTCTGGCGTAGCCCCTCCTTCATGGCCCGCATTGCAGAGCGGGCATCCTTGGCCTCGGCGGTGGCCTTCCTCAGGTCTTCCCGCTCCGATAAGCGCTCCTTTTCAAGAGCCTCATTGCGGTCGGCAGCATCTTTTACTTTCACGGCCAATTCGGCCACCTCTTCCCTTCTTAGGCAGTGTGCAGCCCTTTCGGCTTTCAACTCCTCGGCCGCCCTCGAGGCAGCCGCGTCACTCCTTCGGGCTTGCTCCTTAGCTTGAGCAAGTTCGGCCCGAAGGCTCTCCACAGCAGAAGCACCGTCTGTATAACAGCATTTAATTTATCAGAGGAGGGCTTTGACCCCCTTAATAAAGCGACTGTGGAGAACTCATTTACCTTGCGACTCGTCAAGTCGCCAGTTGACAAGTGCGATGTCCGCATCCGCCACGTCAAGTTGCCGCATTAACTCGGCAACCCCACTGGTCCGGCTAGCCCTCGGACTATCTGCCACCTGCATAGGAACGGCGACATTCATTACTTGCGATTTCGATCCTCGGCACGCTGTCGCTTTCGACAACCTACCGAGTCTCAGGGGCTACTACCTATACAGGGCGCACTTTTATGTGCAAAACGGCCAAAAAAACAGGTGCGCCATTTTCGCGTACCTCAAATCCCGCCGGCAAACTCGTAGCGGCATCACGCAATCCGCTCTCGGCGGACGAAATCCTTCCAATCACCATACGCATCAACGCACGGTGATCTTCTGAGATGGACGCCCTCTCCAGCAGATTCTTCAGTTCTCCTGGCCGGACACTAGCAGGCGCCGAACTCCCCGGCCCCTCCGGACTCGGGGACACCCTGCGTGACGATACTTCAGGCTCGTCTAACCTATCTGACGGCGCAGCAGAAGGGGGCGTTTCGCTCTCCATCATCTCCGGAAGAAGGTCCCCCGAAGACGAACTCATCTGCGAAGGCTGCAAATCCGAACTGCAAGATAAAAATTTCGGTCACCCACAGAAGCACAAATGGAGGTATTTTCTTACTAATGAACTCCCCTTTTCATACTCACGGCTCGTTGGAGGGATGATCCTTTGGTGATGATTGTACGTCCGGATTCTCCCCGGACGCTGGACCCCTTGGTGAAGATCTCTTCCCCCGTTTAGGGGCTTTGGCCTCCGGATCTTCGGAGGCGGTCCTCTTCTCCCCCTGGAAGGAGGAGTTTTTGATTCCCCCCTCTTCAGACGCCCCTTTGGGCGAAGTAATAGCTCCTTTATCTTTCCCATCGCCCCCTTTTACGGGCGCGACCTCCAACATTCTGACTAGCACGGGCTCCAGTGCGGTCTCTGGGAGGGGAGCCGGACACCTTATCAGCTTCGATCGCGCTACCCACTCTTGTGAAAAGTTATGGGTTAGGAGGCGAACCCTTGACAAGCAGTTAAATAAAACGTCCGGACTCTGAGCTATTTACCTGAGTATCCGGGCGATTGCGGCTTAGGCCTGCGTCCTCGGTCAATTCCGGACACGCCACCTACGTTCCGAAGAACAACCTTTACATCTCCATGGGTGTTGCACCCATGAAGTATTGGAGAATTCGAGGTCCCTCCGGGTTGAACTCCCATAGACGGAGAGGACGGCGTTTGCAGGGCAGGAGACGCTTGGTTAGCATTACCTGCATCACCACGACCAGATTGATCTCCCTCGCTTGGAGGTCTCGAATCCGGCCCTGCAGTGAGGGCACATCTTCGGACGGCCCCCAATTTAGCCCCTGGTTGACCCACGACATCAGTTGGCGTGGAGGTCCCGGGCGGAATGAAGGCGGCGCCTTTTGCTTGCTGCCCTTCGGAGCGGTGATATAGAACCACTCCTGTTGCCATAGTCCGAGTTCCTCTTGGAAGGAACCCTCAGGCCACGGGGCATCGGCCCTTATGCTTATGGCCGCCCCGCCGCACTCCGCTTGACGCCCCCGATCATCTTCGGCTCCACATTGAAGGTTTTCAGCCACAGGCCGAAGTGGGGGTGACGCGGAGGAAGGCCTCGCAGACGATAATGAATGCGGAGATATGGAGGATGGACTCCGGAGCCAAATCGTGAAAATCCAGCCCGTAGTAGAACATGAGCCCTCTCACGAAGGGGTCCGTCGGGAAGCCTAAACCCCGACGGAGGTGGGATACGAAGACAACGTACTCACCGGGCTCGGGGGCGGGCACGGCCTGCCCTTGGGCAGGCAACCTGTGCGAAATCTCGTAGGACAGGTACTTGGCCTCCCGCAGCTTTGACACGTCCTCCTCCGTGACGGAGGAGGGCATCCACCGACCATGAAGGTCGGAGCCGGACATGGTTGAGAATCCGAAGCGCTCGAATCTGGGGCTCTGGGTGCTGGAACTAGGAGCGAGAAGGAGATTCGATGCGATATTGAAAAAAAGGAACGGTCCTTGGTCCTCTTATAAAGGGGAAAAATACCAAGGGTCGTCTCCGTGACCGTTCGGGATTCACCTTCGATAGAGGAGGCGTGGCGACGGGCACGGTTGGGTTACCCACGCACGTATTGATGAGAATCCCGGAATAAGGGGAACACGATCTCTGCTTCGACAAGACGTGCCAAGGAAACCGCTTCGCTAAACGTGCTGAGGTGGTATAGTAAAAAACGATTCAAACAAAAGCTTGGTAGTGGTGTGATGTCACGCCGCATAATACGTCGGCAGATTGGACTGGTGTACATTTTATTCTCTCTGCGGTGGAATGTGGAATTTATTTTGTAGAGCCGGACACTATCCTGGTGTTCATGATCTTCTCTGGATTATTCAAGGGAGGAACCCGCCTTGCAATGCCGAACATTATGCGTGCCGGACTTATCGTCATTGAAGCCTGGTTCAGGGGCTACTGAGGGAGTCCTGGACTAGGGGTTGTCCGGACAGCCAGACTATCGTCGTCCGCCGGACTCCAAGACTACGAAGATACAAGATTGAAGACTCCGTCCCGTGTCCGGATGGGACTTTCCTTGGCGTGGAAGGCAAGCTTGGCGATACGGATATGTAGATCTCCTACCATTGTAACCGACTCTGTGTAACCCTAGCCTCCTCCGTTGTCTATATAAACCGGAGGGCTTTAGTCCGTAGGACAACAGACATTACAACAATCATACCATAGGCTATCTTTAGGGTTTAACCTCCTTGATCTCGTGGTAGATCCACTCTTGTACTACCCATATCATCAATATTAATCAAGAAGGACGTAGGGTTTTACCTCCATCGAGAAGGCCCGAACCTGGGTAAAACATCATGTCCCTCGTCTCCTGTTACCATCCGCCTAGACGCACAGTTCGGGACCCCCTACCCGAGATCCGCCGGTTTTGACACCGACAGTCCCAGATAAGATTCGCATGGTTGAGATGCATGATGTTCCTGAACTAATTTTGGGACAAACGGGAGCAGATGATATCCTTTGCCGTGAGGTTAAGTAGAGTGTATTTGTGAATATCACCAGCCTCCGCCATCTTGCATAGATCGGTAAGACCAATCTCACTGATGGTCCACAGTTTGCTATTCATCGCCATGAGTTGCTTCTTCATCATGGCCTTCCACTTGGGATACTCATGACCACCAAAGATGGGGCAAGTCACTTTCTTCATTCCTGTAGTCAACATAACTAGAACTCCATGTGGTTAAACCAAAATCACACAACACAAGGGAGTACCTTGCTCTGATACCAATTGAAAGTGCGTTATATCGACTAGAGGGGGGTGAATAGGCGATTTTTACAAATTCATCACTGAGGAATTTCTAGGTGAAGAAATTCCTAAGTAACGACACACTGTAGCAGAATAAGTGCTCAGGTATAAGCATAACAGAGCAACAGCACAGTCATCGTGAAGAAATGAAAACAAGCACAGAGTATAGATAGCGTGAAAACAGGATAAGCAGGTTGAACACAATGTGACTGGAGAAATTGGATTGAGGAAATAGAGAAAGTCTTCAGTCAAAGTCTTCAAATAGTAATGATCAGGTTCATCAACACATGAATGAGGAAATAAAAGTGTTGAGGAAATAGAACCAGTTGGCTTGGTGAAGACAATGATTTGGTAGACCAGTTCCAACTGCTGTGACAGTTGTACGTCTGGTTGGAGTGGCTGGGTATTTAAACTCGAGGAAACACAGTCCCGCACACACTGTCCTCACCGTATTCTCCTTGAGCTAAGTCACACATACCTCACCCAACACTCGTTGTAAGTCTTCACAGGTAATTTCCAAACCGTCACAGACTTGGTCACTCGGTGAACCACAATTCCTCTTGGATGCTCAGACCATCACGCCTAACCGTCTGGAGGATACACAGTCCTCAAAGGTAACAAGCGTCGGTTCCACACAGGAACAATCTCTTCAGTGATGCTTAATCACTTTGGATTTGTAGGTGTTTGGGTTTGGTTTTTGGGTTTTCCCCACTTCATGATTTTCGCTCAAAGTCCTCGGAGGATGGGATGCTCTCAATGAAAAGTGTCAGTTTCTCTCGAAGCATCCAACCAGCTAGTGGTTTTAGGGGGCGGCTATTTATAGACTAGGGAGCAGCCCGACATGATAAGACATAAATGTCCTTCAATGATATGACCGTTAGGTGGATAGATATTTTGGGACAGCCGGCGCGTAGCACAACAACGGTTGGATATTTGATGTTCGAATTCCTTAGGGCTATCGTGTTCCTCACTATGTAGGCAATCCACACTGGCGAATTCCTAACTCCTTAGTCAGAACAAATTCCTCAGTGACCAGAAGAACTTCGTCTCTGTCACTGAAGAAATGACTGAACTGATATGAGATTTCCAATGGCTTCACTCAAAAGGATTGGGTAGGTGTAGGATTTTGAGATGAGCATCACTAGGAAATCGGTTTCCTTAGTATTACCTCGACCCTCTTTAATAGTACAGTGTTTCCTATGACTCAAGAAAGAGAAAAAGAAACAATGAAAACAAAAGTATTCATGCTTCATAATCCTCGCATGAATATCCAAGTCTTCAAGGTCACACCAATTTCTTCACTTTCAAAACCTTCAGGAGAACCAGAGTCTTCAGTTGAAGACATACATTTTTAGGGGTCGACTTTCATTGTAAATATCAAACTCCTCATCAACTTATAGAGCCTGTGTACACTCACAAACATATTAGTCCCTTAACCTATAAGTCTTCAGTACACCAAAATCACTAAGGGGCACTAGATGCACTTAAAGAAGTCAATATAACTCCAGCCCCCAAGCCTTCCAATTGCCTGGATCCATCAAAATTAATAGTCCAATATGTGCTATCCGGCTTATCCTCAGGAATCTGCAATTCTGTCCAGTCATTGATAAATCCACAAGTGCTTGAGATTTTATAGCTGTCTGAGGCATATACTTCAAACCATGGAGTCCAAGCTCAATGGCCCACTTGGCTACCCGACCTGTGGCTTCTCTATTTTGAATAATATCCCCTAAGGGGGCAGAACTAACCACAGTGATGGGATGACCAAGGAAATATTGTTTCAGCTTATGGCTAGCCATGAACACACCATAAACCAATTTCTGCCAATGTGGGTATCTTTTCTTAGACTCAATGAGCACCTCACTGACATAATAAATCGGCCTTTGAACCGGATATTCCTTGCCCGACTCTTTCCGTTCCACCATGACAGCCACACTGACAGCTCTGTTGTTAGCAACCACATATAAAAGCAAGGTCTCCTGCTCAATAGGAGCTCCAAGAACCGGCGGTTCAACTAGCTGTCTCTTAAACGCGTCAAACGTCTCATTAGCAGCATCACTCCAGACAAAATGATATGTCTTCTTCATCACCTAATAAAGAGGAATAGCCTTTTCTCCCAGACGTCTTATAAACCGGCTCAAAGCCGCTATATGACCCGCCAAACGTTGTACGTCATTGATACATGATGGCTTGGCCAAAGAAGTGATAGCCTTGATCTTCTTCGGGTTAGCTTCAATGCCTCTCTCAGAAAATAAGAAACCCAATAGTTTGCCTGCCGGCACACCAAAAACACACCTTGCCGGGTTAAGCATCATCTTATACACCCGGAGATTGTCAAGATCTCTTTCAAATCATCTATCAAGGTCTCCTTCTTCCTGGATTTCACAACAATATCATCTACGTAGGCATGAACATTGCATCCAATCTGGTCATGGAGGTAATTCTGAACGCACCGCTGATAAGTCGCCTGGGCACTCTTGAGCCCGAAAGGCATAGACATATAGCAGAAGGCTCCAAACGGGGTGATGAAAGTTGTCTTCTCCTGGTCCTTAACTGCCATCTTGATCTGATCATAACCAGAATAAGCATCCAGAAAGCTCAAATGCTCACAACCAGCCGTAGCATCGATAATCTGATCAATACGAGGGAGAGCAAAAGGATCAGCCGGACAGGCCTTATTAAGATCTGTATAATCGACACACATACGCCAAGTGCCATTTTTCTTAAGTACCAGCACCGGGTTAGCCAACCACTCAGGATGAAAAACTTCAATGATGAATCCAGCAGCCAAGAGCCGGGCCACTTCTTCACCAATGGCTTTGCACCTCTCTTCATTAAAACGACGAAGGAATTGCTTGACCGGTTTAAACTTCAGATCAACATTAAGAGTGTGCTCAGCGAGTTCCCTCGGTACACCTGGCATGTCAGATGGTTTCCATGCAATGATGTCCCAGTTCTCACAGATGAACTCGATCAGCGTGCTTTCCTATTTCGGATACATATTAGCACTGATATTGAACTGCTTGGACGAGTTGCCAGGAACAAAATCAACCAACTTGGTATCATCTTTCGATTTAAACTTCAGCAAAGGGTCATTCTCTGTAGTTGGCTTCTTAAAAGGTGTCATATCCGCCGGGTCAACATTATCTTTATAAAACTTTAACTCCTCGGTGGCACAGGCTGACTCAGCATACGCAACATCACCCTCTTCACAATCTAGAGCAATCTTCCTATCACTGTGCACCATGATGGTGCCCTTATGACCCAGCATTTTAAGCTGCAAATAAACATAACAAGGTCGTGCCATAAATTTGGCATAAGCCGGACGCCCAAACAAAGCGTGATTCGGGCTTTTGATCTTGACCAGCTCAAAGGTCAATTTGTCAGCTCTGGAATCATGGTCATCTCCAAAGGCCACCTCCAGGGTTATCTTACCCACTGGATATGCCGACTTACCAGGCACCACCCCATGGAAAACAGTGGAAGACGTCTTAAGATCTTTGTCAGTCAATTCATACGATAAAAGGTATCATAGTAAAGGATATTGATACTACTGCCCCCATCCATGAGCACCTTTGTAAGCTTATATCCTGCTACCTGAGGAGCAACCACCAATGCCAATTGACCCGGATTTTGAACCCGGGGCGGGTGATTCTCACAGCTCCATACGATAGGCTACTCAGACCACCTCAAATATCGAGGCACCGCCGGCTTAACAGAATTCACCGCCCGCTGATGGATTTTCTGATCTTGTTTGCACAGACTTGTGGTGAACACATGACACTGACCACTATTCAGCTGCTTTGGATTGCTCTGATAACCGGACTGCTGCTGTTGATTCCCTTGGCCAGATTGCTTATTAAAACCACCTTGATTGCCTTGGCCCTAAAAACCAGAGCTTGAACCGCCACCTCCAAAACCAGGTCCGTGAGAGCCGGATCCTGAACCGCCATGTGAGCCATGATTATTCTGGAAAAAATTAGAGTTTTTGTACTCCCTCATGATGAAGCAATCCTTCCACAGATGACTGGCCGGCTTCTGCTAGGTCTCGTGCTTTGGGCAAGGCTGATTCATCATGGCCTCAAGGTTGAACTTCGACCCTCCAAACCGGGGTGCTGATGTCTTCCTCTTACGACGTTGATTATTACTCTGCGTATTGGTGTTAGCCACAAAGTCTAAACCACCGTCAGCCTTGCGCTTACCATTACCACCTTGACCCGCCGTATTATGCTATCCTTTTGCATTGCCACTCTTTTTTCCTTTGCCAGTTTTCCCCTCAACAGACTCAGGGTCTTTAGTACTATCACAGTCGGCATACTTGACGAGAGCCGCCATGAGCTCCCCCATATCATTGCAGTTGCGTTTAAGCCGCCCCATTTTCTACTTAAGGGGAAGAAAACGATAATTCTTCTCCAACATCAGGACTGCTAAACCGGCATTGATACTATCTGACGAGTGTAAAACGGTCGAGATCTGGCGCACCCAATTGGTTGTTAACTCGCCTTCACCTTGGACGCAAGAGTCCAAATCCAGAATTGACATAGGCTGCTTGCATGTGTCTTTAAATTTTTGTACAAAACGCGTTTTCAACTCCGCCCATGATCCAATGGAGTTAGCGGGCAGCCCTTTCAATCAAGTACGAGCCGGCCCATCCAACATCATGGTGAAATACTTAGCACATGCAGCATCCCTAACATCCAACATCTCCATAGCCATCTCATAGCTCTCAATCCAAGCCTCTGGGGGTTGATCCGCCGTGTATTTAGGCACCTTATGGAGGCCCTTGAAATCCTTAGGAAAGTGCTTGTTGCGTAGAGCCGACACTAAACATGGCACACCCAAGGTTCTAGAGGTCACTCCTGCCTCCACAGACACTGACTCGGATACACCGGAGATTGATGTTGAGCCGCCAGCTCAGCCTCACACCACACTCTGCCCTGGTCCACCAAAGCCTGAGTATCATTACTAGCACGCGGCGGGTCAGGCCTATGAGGCTAATTGTGGTGCCACTCACTACTCGATATAGCCGGTGAATCAATGTGTCTACTAAAACTCCAGCTTGGACGAAGGGTCGAGTGAATCCGTTCATGACTGTATGAATAAGCCGCCTGTTGAGCCACAACCGTCTGAAGAAGCTCCCCGGCTCGCCGTATTTCCATCGCAGCTCGTGATTCATCTTGAACAGGGAGAGCCACCAATCGAGTAGCCGCGGCTATCATGTTATCCGATTAGAATAATGACCCGGGGGCGTCGGAACATGCTGAGGAGGGGTCAAATTCAAACGTGGGGGGTCTGCAGCACGTGGCTGAACCGGTGCGCCAGCCGCCGGCGCCTCAATGGCCTGATCCACAAATGGCGGGTTACTGGTTCCCACCCCAGGCGTGTTGAAAAGGTTTCTCACGTTGTAAACCGGGGGTAAACGACTCACATGCCTTCTGTTAAAGATAGTGTTTGATGCATTCCGGTCCAAGCTCAAGCGAAAATTTTCTGCTTGAAGCCGTTATGCCTCCCTCTCCAAGGCGGCTCGCTCCGTCGCCATCCGAGTGTTCTCAGCGTTTAGATCCTCCTTGGCTTGAGCTATCTCATCACGTAACTTTGCAACATCCACATTATGTTGCGTTTGGATCGCCGGGGTCACCTATGTTGTTTGCAATGTTGTCAGAGCCTCCAACACTTCAGATAAAACTTGAGTTGGCGGGGGCCTCCTGCCCCGGCTGCCGTAGCAGTCACTGAATCAGAGATCATTGTTGCCGCAGTTGAAGAATTCTTCCCTGGTTGTGTGCCAGCCATGAAGATTGTAACCCGGTTCGGCGGCTCATAGGGGTCCGGAATACTGTCGCCCTCGGAACAGCCCTCAAGCCTACCATCTTGCACTTGATACATGGAGTTGGTCTCGCCGGTTGAGGACTCATCGCCTGAATAGACGGCCGTCTCTCCACCGGACTCAGATCCTCCTTCCAGATCTACTCCTTCAGTAAAGACAACAAAGAATGCTTCAGGGCAGCTTGAACCTTGGCGGGTCGCGCGCGCCGAGCCATCTCGACGATGTCGGCGTAGGCCTCGGGCTCAGCATCCGACTCACCAATCTTGCCGATGAAGACATAAATTCCGTCAAAGGGGACCCAGTACCTGTACTCGATTGAGCCGGCCTCGAGGCCCTAGCCTGCGTCGTCGATGTAGAGCTTTCCGCAACAACTCTTAGTCTTCCGGCCCACAGTGTATCCCTTGAGCCCTGCGAAGTTTCCCTTCAAGAACTCAAAACCATCGTGCGCTGGCCCCATGGTGGGCGCCAACTATCATGGAATTAACGTGGCAGACGCCCTAGCAAGAGGACTTAGGTGTGGAGCCATCGCAACATAGTTAGCTTGAAGGGGTTAAATGGGACAAAGGACATAGAGAGTTTTACCCAGCTTCGGCCCCTCTCAACGAGGTAAAGGCCTACTCCTGCTTTAGGTTGTATTGCTTGGATTTCAATTACCAGGGAGCGAATACGCTTGACCTAGTTCTCGACTTGTTGTTTCTTGCCCTAACCGGCCGCCGGGTCACACCTTTATATACACAGGTTGATGCCCGACGGCTTATAGAGTCCCGACCGGCTCATACACAACGAGTCCGGCTCGGTGACCAAACTAAACTTTCTTTAACATACAAGTTAAACATATGGTGGTTTATGCCCATGGGCCTCAAGTCGCCTCTGGGGCTTGGGCCTTCAGTAAGCTTGCTTCATGAGCCGACATCTTCAACATCTTCTTGGGCCTTCTCATTATGAACCGCTGGTGGTTTGACCCGGCCCCTCCTGGGCGGGTTATACCCAATAGTTATATCCCCAACAATTGGGATGACCCAGACGAACGTGCCAGAGATCAACGCCAGCAGAGAGGGCGACCGGTACGATGGTGGAGGAGGAAGGCGCATGCACCGGATAGAGCTCGTCGGGGCTGTCACATCGATGAAGTACCATCCTGGTTCGAGCGTCCTTGACACAAAAAACCAAGCTCATGAAATTCAACCGTAACAGGATTTTCACGAGTGAAACAACGAACAGAAAGAAGGTTCTTAATAAGATGAGGTGACACAAGTATGTTAGAAAAATATAAAGGCATGGAATTAGAAGGAAATGAAGTGTGCCCAACGTGTGTAACAGGGAGAGTGGAACCGTCACCGACAATGATGCAGTGGGTGATGGTGAGGGGAGTGAAAGAGGCAAGATTATGAGGATGAGCAAACATGTGAGCAGTGGCCCCGGTGTCCATGTACCAATCATCGCCCCCAGTGTAGTTGTTCGGCATAGGGGCGGTGTGCAGCGCGGCGAGAAGCACCAAATCCCAAGGCGCTGGTGGCAGCACGGGCAAAGGTGATGGAGACACCATCGAGAAGTCGTAGCCGCCAGTCAACGCTGGCGGTGGGTACCCTCCATAGGGCTGCGAAGCCGCGTAGTATGCCTGATGCGCCAGAGGACACGGCACGGGAAGAGTCGGCGCAGGTGCCCGTGGGGCCGACATGGTGTACGCATGAACGACACTGGTCCATGGGTTGTACCTGACGACCCACGGAGAAGGCGCCTGGGGCTGCTGCAGCTGACGAGGAGGGTCCGCGGCCTGCGGGTAGGGCACTGGGTGGTGCTGCTGTGGAGGCATAGCTGGGGTGGCAGGTGGCAGCGGTGGCTCGCCACGAGTGGTGCTGGCGGTGAGGGTGGTGTGGATGGCCCGCGTCTTGAACTGCTTCATCCGCCGCTCCTCCAGCCGAAGGTAAGCAACAAACTTGGCGAAGGAGGGTGAGGTTCGTCGCGGTGTTGCCGAAGTCCTCATTGAGGCCGGCGGTGAGCATGGTGAGGAGATCATTGTCAATCTTTGCACCAATATCACGGAGCTCGTCAACGAGAGTCTTGACAATAGTCGTCGATGGAGGAGTTGTCCTGGTGGCATCCAAAAAACTCTTGCTACAAAAAACGGGATGTTCAAGATGATTGTCGGTGAAGAGCCCATTCAGCTTGGTCCACACGGCGTGGGTGTCACCACCACCTTGCACAACCGTCTGAAACAGGTCCGGCGAGATCGCGAGGAAGAACCACTGGATGAGTGTGGCATCGATGGTGGACTAGTCATGGAACTCGGGCACGAGGCTAGAGTCAACGAAGTCGTCCACATGGTCGAGGAGGTGGTACTCCCGGAACACGAGGGAGATGTACGTCTTCCATGCGTAGTAGGAGGTGTCCGTCTGGGAGAGACGAACTGGAACCCGCTCGTAGATGTTGAGGTTGCGGATGTCGGTGACGTCGGGAGGGTTGGCGTCGACGAACGGGTTGGAGGGGCTAAAGGAGCCGGTCGAGGTGACAGACGACATGGCGGTGGCGTGGTGGCGCGGCTAGGGCTCGGGTTAGGGTTTGGTGGCAGCGGCTAGGGAAAGGTGCAGCCGCAGCATGCGGCTAGGTTGCGACGGCAGCTAAGGGAACTGGTGGCAACGAGTGTTGATGGTGGCGGTGGTGCTAGGGTTAGGCAGTTGCAGGTGTCGCGGAAATGGTAGAAGGCAATGGCGGCAAGAGCAGCAGGAGGGAGTAGCACGGCTGGGGGGAGAAGGTAGCGGCTGCGGCGATCGTGACGAGAAGGCACAGTGCGGCGGCGGCTGGGTAGGCGGTGGCGCAAAGGAGGCACGCGGCTGCGGTGGCGGAGCGGAAGTGAGGGTTGTAACCTAAAAACCTGATACCATGTATGTTGTTGGAATTGCACGATGTATTACAGAGGTGCAATCGCACGTATGTATGATGTACAATGGTGGACCACGACCTCAACTATAGAAGGAAAACTAGGAGGTGTGCCCAATACACACTATGCACAACACATATACTCAATAGGTTGGATCGTGATCGGGTCGCAAAGAGTATGACTACATCAACCGCGTTGATAAACGCTTCCGCTTAACGATCTACAAGGGTACATAGATGTTCTCCCCCTCTCGTAGCTATGCATCTCCATGGATAGATCTTGCATGTGCGTACAATTTTTTTTGTTTTCCATGCAACGTTCCCCAACACACCTATGGTGGTGGCACCGGCGCAAGGGCATCGACCGATACTCATGGTGGTGGAGCCTCCTCCTTCTTCCCTTGGTTGTTTTCCCTTCTTCTCTGGTGTGGAGTCGCAATGGAGATGGGATGTGGATGAATGAGATGTGTTGTGGAAGATGGAGAAAGCGATTAGGGTTGTAGATGATATATATGGAGCCTCCCTAGCCTCCTCTCTTGATGGGCTCCATTCAATTGCTCACAATGAGCCAAATCCTATCACAAACTCTTCTTTACGAGCCAAGGATCCCGTGGTATGGAACAAGGATGAAATTGGGGAAGAATCCCCTCTAGAAGGGCAACTTCTGGAGCTGCCTACACATCAAACTACCACTCAAACGACGCGTGTGGTCGTCCGGAACGTCGTCTTTTGATATGTCCTCCTCCGGTAAAATGACCGTCAAATCTTCATATGAACTCGGCATTTGATGATCTTGGGCTGGTTTGATTTGTATGATTGACGTTGATCCATTTCTGGTCTTAGAACTTGATTTGGGGCACTTTGGAAAAATGACTTTTTCCGCACTTCGAAATGGCTAAGTCTGACCCCTCGCTGACTTGGTATCAATCCCATCCTTGGTCCTTTCATTGTGCTTGGTCCTATGTTGCTCCAAAACACATGTAGACACAAGAAAACAAGGAAAATTAATAAGAACCAAATAAAACACTAAATGTGTGATGCTCACAATGATAAGTGCAAGTACTGGCAATCATGCATAACAGACAAATATTCAGTTCAACGGGACATAGTATATGAAGAAAACATGCAACAAATAAGCTCTAAAAAGTGTAGAATATGGAGCCATCACGCACCAGCTCCTCTTGGGCCTTGGTGGCCCAAGCTGCCTTCCACTACTAGGCCTTTTAAGGCCCGTTAATATTTGAATTAATATAAAAGCCTTATAATTATTATTAGACCCTTATATATATAATTTAACATCCCCGGAAACATTTTCCACCTATATATTATTTATCAATATTACCCGATACTCTCCAAAACCCTTTTGGTGACCCTGAAATGCTTCCAGATCCTCTCAAAACTATTCTGAATATTAATGAAACAATTTCACAAATATGTTCTCATCACTCATGTCCTACTAACACTTAGCAGATCGTGATTGCCTTAAGCTTGTGACTCTGTGTTGGAGATATTCCCTAGAGGCAATCATGCATGATGATATTTCCTATGTCTTTATGAATAAAGAAAGTCCTTGGATGTAATCAATGATACTTTTGGGAAGTATGTGACTTGTCTATGAGATCATGTGTTGTATGATACATCCTAAATTGTCCCTAGTCGCGAGTGACGTGCGGGCACACGTTGGGCTAGACTAGTATATGACACGGTGGATGGCTCAGTCTCACTAGCCATGGAGCATTAGATGCTAACCGGATAATATTGACTCGAAAGGATCTGGTCGGATTCGATGTAGTCGAATCCGAGTTGAGATAAGGTCCGAGTCGGACAGACCCAACTATGAGACACAGCAATATGTCATCTATGAGTCTCTAGTACAACATACGTTCTATGTCCTAAGACCTGAGCTGACTCATGTACTCGGGATGGTGGTAGATATGCTTTGGGCCGACCAAACGCTACTCTGTGACTGGGTAGTTACAAAGGTAGGTTTAGGGTTTGTCCAGACCCATGCTGCGAGACATGGTCGAGAAAGATGCAATTTGCCCCTCCGATCAGGAGAGATATACTCTGGGCCCCTCGTGTGATCTGACAAGGATAAGCATGGCCGTGTGACAAGGATTATGAGATAATCCAGTTTGTGGTCGGTATCACTGGAACAAGAAAGAAGTCAGGCTAGCAAGGATGACAGTCTCGCCTTGATCCCGACAACATATATTGTGAGGCAAAGGGAACAGAAGTGTGACACGTCGTACAGGTTCGCCTAGCCAGCTTCATAGTCTGCTTGGTGGTCGGTGAGGCCGCTAGCAATCGTGCAGGTCGAAGGTGATCCGATCTGTGACCAAGCCGACTTGAACCTAAGGGGTCACGTGCTTAAGGGAAGGAACCTACGAGGTCGGTTCGGAGGACACTGGTCGGATGTGATCCGAGCTGTACTTGGAACACGACCGAGTAGACTTTGAACTTTAGGATCCGTGCAAGGCCCAAGTGTTGAGCCTGCGATGGATGCCTATAAATAGTGGAGGTGCGGCACACTTATGCACTTGATCGCTTCAGCACCGTCATTAGGGCTTTGCATGTGTTGCAACTAGCCACCTCCATTCGCCACTAGTTGTGTGATCGGACCTAGCAGTCCGCCGCACGACATTCCTCCTACACGCGCGGATACCATTAGAGGCGGTGCACTTGCGCCGCTCCATGGAGGAGACGACTCCGGGAATGCGAGGCGACTCCGGGAACATGCTGCCTCAACTCTACTTCCGCTGCACGACACTGCGCTTGTAGTGGTAACGATCTGTGATCCATCTCCCATAGTATGTTCTTGGTTGTTCTACGCGTAGGAAATTTTAATTTGCAGTCGACACACCCTACCGTAGATCCCAATAGTGTTATCAGAGCCTCTGCTATAGGATTTGGGTTCAGGTTGTAAGCATATTAGATATGTGGAGGCGACAGATGAGATCGATTGTTGTTGATGAAATCGGCTGTGTGCACGGTTGATGAGATCAACTGCACATGAGGATCGATGTGGCTATGTTTTCTGATTATCGGAGTCGATGAGGTCGTGACACAACCTACCCCTACCGGTCGGTATCTGCCATCGGGGTTAATAGTGAAACGTAAATCTGAACCGGACTCACTATGATTGATAAGATTGGTCAGATCAGAAAATTTGGCGTGATCGAAGTTCAGATGTGATTTATGATTTTCGAAAACGTGTGCATAGCGCCTTGTGTTTTGTACACGATCACTTAAACCGGTAGAATGCGATTCTATGTGTAACTTTCTTTTGCAGGTTTGATGTGAATAGTATGGCTCATGTGTATGTGATGCACGTGTGTAAATTATACATGGCATGCGTGTCATGTTTGTCAGTCGGCAGGAGCCAAAGTACTTTCATTATAATGTATAACAACCTGTGTGTCGACTTGTGACTCTATGTAAAATTCATTACTAGTTGTAGTAGTTTGATAATTGAGATCGGGTTGGTGGCTTGGCGTCCTGGCATGACAAACAAGATGGATTTCCTAGATGGTCATCGGAGTCGGAGCCGACCTGGAAGAACATCCATGAAGGAGCCATACCATTACACAATATGTGTTTATTTGTGATTGTTATGCTTCTTTGTTTCTATGCATGTTAGAACAGTAGAAAGATCCCTCATGAATATCGAGCGAATTGCCATCCCCGATGTTGCACCTTCGCATGTCAAGTACGTCTAGTAGTGGCTCATAAAATTGGGGTGCTGCTGGGTGTCCTTGAACTGAAGGGTCTGTGTTGGACATGGACATGCACTACATTAGGTTAACTTGACAAGGCTATCAAAACGGTTTTGGGCCTTGTGGCAAAGAAGGTTGGGAGCCGGGGTACGAGATACCTTCCCGACCGACAGGAGTCGTATAGAGATACGATTAGCAAGGAGTTGCTTACCGGATAGGTATGTTGGCTAGCAGTGATGCTAAAGCTCACTAGTCGCATGCGCTAGTCGGATCCTAAATCACTGAGAGTTTGCGGAGGGATGCTGACTTCAGTGGGATATTTCTGTCTAGGCTTGAATTACTCTACATAAACATATTGATTAGTGATTTCATATTTTTCTGTTGTAGATCAATGGCACCACCTGCTCAACCCAATTTTGCATTGAAATCAGTTCTGGAAAAGGATAAACTGAATGGAACAAACTTTACCACAGGGTATAGAAATCTGAGAATTGTTCTCAAGCATGATAAAAAGGAACATGTTCTAGAGGATCCACTTCTAGAGGAACCTACCGAAAATGCTAATACCACAACCAGGAATTCCTACCAGAAACTTGTTGATGAATCAAACAAGATCAGCTGCCTCATGTTGGCTTGTATGGAGCCCGATTTGCAGCAGCATTTTGAAGATGTTGGGGCTTTTGATATGATCGAGGGTCTCAAGAGCATGTTTCAGGTACAGGCTAGGACCGAAAGGTTCAACGTCTGGCGATCCTTGATGGATTGTAGGCTGAAGGAAGGTGATCCATTAAGCCCACATGTGATCAATATGATTGGATATGTGCAAGCTTTGGATCGGTTAGGCTTCCCACTCTTGGATGAGCTGGCTACCGATCCAGTTCTGGGTTCTCTTCCGCCCAGCTATGGGATGTTCATCTCGAACTATCATATGCATGGCATGGATAAGAAGCTCACTGAATTGCATGGGGTGCTCAAAGTGGTAGAGCAGGATATTAAGAAAGGCACACATCAAGTGTTGATGGTGCAGAAATTGGCTAAGTTCAAGAAGAGTTGGTCCAAGAAAAAGGCTAAGGCAAAGGGCAAGGAGACGGTAACCTCCGCCGCTGCACCAAAGTCTGGACTGGACTCGAAGACCGTTTGCTATCACTGCAAGGAGACCGGTCACTTGAAGAGGAACTGTAGCAAGTGGCTTGCAGAGCATGGCAAGAAGGCCGGAAATGCTTCTTCAGGCAAAGGTACACTTGTTGCATATGTTATAGACATTTACCTTGCTAACATACCTAGTAGCTCTTGGGTATTTGATACCGGATCGGTTGTTCATATTTGCAACTTGATGCATGGGCTGGTAAGAACTAGGCGTGTGGCACAAGGGGAGATTGACATCAGGGTCGGCAACAAAGCAAGAGTTGCTGCGTTGGAGGTCGGCACGATGCAGCTCCATCTTCCTTCTAGATTTATTTTTGGAATTGAATAATTGTTATTACATTCCTGCACTTAGCCGGAACATTATTTCTGCCTCATGCTTGATGAGTCAGGGTTATGAATTCAATTTAAAGGACAATGGTTGTTCATTTTATTTGAATAGTATGTTCCATGGCTATGCACCCATTGTTGATGGGCTATTTATATTGAATCTAGAACAGGAACCGGTCTATAACATGAATGTCAAAAGTCATAAGCCTAATGAGATAAATCCGACATACTTCTGGCATTGCCGGCTTGGACACATTAGTCTGAAATGCATGAAGAAGCTCCATGATGATGGCTCCTAACTTTGTCTGACTTCGGGTCATTCGAGACATGTGAATCATGCTTGCTCGGCAAGATGACTAAGTCTCCTTTCGCAAAGAGTTGCGAGAGGGCGTCCGAGCTGTTGGAGCTTATACACAGTGATGTGTGTGGTCCAATGAGCACAACCGCCAGAGGTGGCTATCAGTACTTCGTGACTTTACCAATGACTTGAGTAGATATGGATATATCCATTTGATGAGGCACAAGTCGGAAACCTTTGAAAAGTTCAAAGAGTTTCAGAATGAGGTTGAGAATCAGCTCGGCAAGACTATAAAGCTTCTACGATCTGATCATGGAGGTGAGTACATGAGCCAGGAGTTTAATGATCAGCTACAAAGCCAAGGTATAGTACCTCAGCTCACACCTCCGGGTACGCCATAGAGAAACGGTGTGTCAGAACGGAGGAATAGGACCTTGTTAGACATGGTCCGGTCTATGATGAGCAAATCGTATTTACCCTTGTCATTCTGGGGTTACACTCTAGAAACTGCAGCTTTCACAATTAACAGGGCACCGTCAAAATCCATAGACAAGACACCACATGAGATGTGGACCGGGAAGGCTCCCAGTTTGTCTTTTCTAAAGATTTGGGGTTGTGAAGCGTTTGTCAAACGACTTATGTCAGACAAGGATTACACCTAAGTCAGATAAATGCATATTAGTGGGATATCCGGGGGAAACCTTGGGATATAGCTTCTACAACCGGGAAAGTGTTTGTTGCTCGGAACGGGGTTTTCCTTGATAAAGAGTTTCGTAGTCGGGAGGCCAGTGGGAGGACCGTCCGACTCGAAGAGATTCAAGGACTACTTGGGGACGGCTCGGCTGGTGATGAGATCATACCGGAATCAGTTAGGGAACCCGTAGTGGAAGCGGCACCGGAACCACGGAGGTCGGAAAGATTGCGCGGAGTGTGTGATGTATTGTTGCTAGAAAGCGACGAGCCGACCACATATGCGGAAGCGATGGCGAGCCCAGATTCCGAGGCATGGCTGGAGGCCATGATATCCGAGTTAAAGTCCATGGATGAAAATCAAGTCTGGGACATGCTTGATCCGCCGCCTGGCGTAATAGCCATTGGTTGCAAATGGGTCTTTAAGAACAAAACCGATGTGTATGGAAATGTCCAGATCCACAAATCTTGGCTTTTTGCTAAAGGTTATGGACAAGTTCAAGGAATTGACTACGATGAGACTTACTCGCTGGTAGCGATGCTGAAGTCGGTGAGGATCGTACTAGCTTTAGCTGCATATTTCGATTACGCGTTATGGCAGATGGTGTAACACCTCGAATCTGATGCGCTAGGTGTCTTCTAGTTATTCGTCGTTGTTGCCATGTCATTTGCTTGCGTGTTGCATTTTGCCATGTCATCATCTGCATGTTTTTCAAAACTTGCATCCGTTCGGGTTCCCCCGGTTCTCTCCATTGTCCGTTCTGAGCCCAACCACACTCGCACGCGCCCATCACCCCTCTCAGACCTTGTTTCGTGAGTGGGGGGAAAATGTTCTCGGAATGGGTCGAGATTTGCCGAGTGGCTTTGGTATATCACCGGTAGACCGCCCGTCAAAATTTCGTTCCATTTGGAGGTTGTTTGATGCCCTAATGGTTAACTGAGCTTACAGAAACCCCCTTTTCCCTTGTAGGCCAGCACCTCTTCACACATCCCACCTATCACATCTAACTCCCTTCCATGCTCTCCGCCGTTCAATCATGATCGTGTGGGCGAAAACCGCACCCCATTTGGACTCTCCTAGCTCCTCCTACCTATATAAACACCTCCCCCCTTCAAAATCATAGTCTAAACCCTAGTCTACCACATCCCTCGCGCCCGCCGGACATGTCCGCCCACCGCCGGACGCGTCCACCACCGCCGGCCACCTCACTCCGACCAATCGGAGGCCACCACATCAGCCCTGCCACCGACCGCAGCCAATCACCGCCCGCCACCTGGCTCCCGTCAGCCCCCGCGCCTCCTCTCTCTCCTCCAGCGCGCCATGGCCCGCCCAGGCCCGAGGCGCGCCCGTGGAGCCCATCAGGGCCCGACACCGAGCCCGGTGTGCCCGCCCGCTCCAGTCTCCCTGCTGCCGGCATGCTCCGCCTCCGCCTCGCCCGCGCGCCTCCGCGCCTGACCCCGCCGCCGGTCGCCTCTCTCCCGCCGCTGTCGACCTCCAGCCGGCCTGCGCCGCACCAGGTCTGCCGCGAACCGCCACCGTCCTACCTCGCCGGCGCCGCCTGATAACCCACAAGTGTAGGGGATCGCAACAGCTTTCGAGGGTAAAGTATTCAACCCAAATTTATTGATTCGACACAAGGGGAGCCAAAGAATATTCTTGAGTATTAACAGTTGAGTTGTCAATTCAACCACACCTAGATAACTTAGTATCTGCCGCAAAGAGTTTAGTAGCAAAAGTGGTATGATAATAATAGTAAAGGTAGCAAAAGTAAAGATAAATGTTTTTGGGATTTTGTAGTAGTTGTAACAGTAGCAACGGAAAAGTAAATAAGCGAAAAACAAAATGCGAAAAGCTCGTAGGCAATGGATCAGTGATGGATAATTATGCCGCATGTGATTCCTCGTGTAATAGCTATAACATAGGGTGATATAGAACTAGCTCCAGTTAATCAATGTAATGTACGCATGTATTCCGTAAATAGTCATACGTGCTTATGGGAAAGAACTTGCATGACATCTTTTGTCCTACCCTCCTGTGGCAACGGGGTCCTAGCGGAAACTAAGGGATATTAAGGCCTCCTTTTAATAGAGAATCGGAACAAAGCATTAGCACATAGTGAATACATGAACTCCTCTAACTACGGTCATCACCGAGAAGTATCCCGATTATTCTCACTTCAGAGTTGTCGGATCATAACACATAATAGGTGACTATAGACTTGCAAGATAGGATCAAGAACACACATATGTTCATGAAAACATAATAGGTTCAGATATGAAATCATGGCACTCGGGCCCTAGTGACAAGCATTAAGCATAGCAAAGTCATAGCAACATCAATCTCAGAAGATAGTGGATACTAGGGATCAAACCCTAACAAAACTAACTTGATTACATGGTAAATCTCATCCAACCCATCACCGTCCAGCAAGCCTACGATGGAATTACTCACGCACAGTGGTGAGCATCATGAAATTGGTGATGGAGGATGGTTGATGATGACGACGGCGATGAATCCCCCTCTCCGGAGCCCCGAACGGACTCCAGATCAGCCCTCCCGAGAGAGATTAGGGCTTGGCGGCGGCTCCGTGTCGTAAAACGCGATGAAACTTTCTCCTTGATTTTTTTCTCCCCGAACGTGAATATATGGAGTTGGAGTTGACGTCGGTCGAGGTCCAGGGGGCCCACAAGATAGGAGGCCGTGCCCTAGGGGGGGGGGCGCCCCCCTGTCTCGTGGACAGCCTCTGGCCCCCCTGGCATTAATTCTTTCGAAAAAATTCTTATTAATTCCAAAAAGTGCCTCCGTGGATTTCCAGGACATTCCGAGAACTTTTCTTTTCTACACATAAAACAACATCATGGCAGTTCTGCTGAAAACAGCGTCAGTTCGGGTTAGTTTCATTCAAATCATGCAAGTTAGAGTCCAAAACAAGGGCAAAAGTGTTTGGAAAAGTAGATACGTTGGAGACGTATCAACTCCCCCACGCTTAAACCTTTGCTTGTCCTCAAGCAATTCAGTTGATAAACTGAAAGTGATAAAGAAAAACTTTTACAAACTCTGCTTGCTCTTGTTGTTGTAAACATGAAAAGCCAGCATTCAAGTTTCAGCAAATATTATGAACTAACCATACTCACAATAACACTTAGGTCTCACAATTACTCATATCAATAGCATAATCAACTAGTGAGCCATAATAATAAAACTCGGATGACAACACTTTCTCAAAACAATCATAACATGATATAACAAAATGGTATCTCGCTAGCCCTTTCTGAGACCGCAAAACATAAATGCAGAGCACCTTTAAAGATCAAGGACTGACTAAACATTGTAATTCATGGTAAAAGAGATCCAATCAAGTCATACCCAATATAAACCAATAATAATGAATGCAAATGACAGTGTGCTCTCCAACGGGTGCTTTTTAATAAGAAGGGTGATGACTCAACATAAAAGTAAATAGATAGGCCCTTCGCAGAGGGAAGCAGGGATTTGTAGAGGTGCCAGAGCTCGATTTTAAAATAGAGATTGAATAACATTTTGAGCGGCATACTTTCACTGTCAACCCAACAACTATGAGATGGATGTATCTTCCATACTACATGCATTATAGGCAGTTCCCAAACAAAATGGTAAAGGTTTATACTCCCCAACCACCAACAAACATCAATCCATGGCTTGCTCGAAACAATGAGTGCGTCCAACTAACAACAGCCCTGGGGGAGTTTTGTTTAATTATTTTGATTTTCTTTGATCTTTTTGGATCATGGGACTCGGCATCCCGGTTACCGGCCCTTTCTCGTGAATGAGGAGCGGAGTCCACTCCTCTTGAGAATAACCCACCTAGAATGGAAGATATAGGCAGCCCTAGTTGTAACATGAGCTGCTCGAGCATACAAAACATAATTTCATTTGAAGGTTTGGAGTTTGGCACATACAAATTTACTTGGAACGGCAGGTAAATACCGCATATAGGAAGGTATAGTGGACTCATATGGAACAACTTTGGGGTTTAAGGAGTTTGGATGCACAAGCAGTATTCCCGCTTAGTACAGGTGAAGGCTAGCAAAAGACTGGGAAGCAACCAACTGAGAGAGCGACAACAGTCATAAACATGCATTAAAATTAATTCACATCGAATACAAGCATGAGTAGGATATAATCCACCATGAACATAAATATCATGATGGCTATGTTGATTTGTTTCAACTACATGCGTGAACATGCGCCAAGTCGAGTCACTTAATACATTCAAAGGAGGATACCATCCCATCATACCACATCATAATCATTCTAATAGCATGTTGGCATGCAAGGTAAACCATTATAACTCATAGCTAATCAAGCATGGCACAAGCAACTATAATCTCTAAATGTCATTGCAAATATGTTTACTTCATAATAGCTAACTCAGGAATGATGAACTCATCATATTTACGAAAACAAGAGAGGTCGAGTTCATACCAGCTTTTCTCATCCCAATAAGTCCATCATATATTGTCATTATTGCCTTTCACTTGCACGATCGAACGATGTGTATAATAATAAGAGTGCACGTGCATTGGACTAAGCTGGAATCTGCAAGCATTCAACTCAAGAGAGAAGACAAGTAATATGGGCTCTAAGTTAAATAAACAATTATGCATATGAGAGCCACTAAGCATTTTCAATATGGTCTTCTCGACCCCCAAAGGAAAGAAAAGAAAATAAAACTATTTACACGGGAAAGCTCCCAACAAGTAAGAAGAAGAACTAGAAATCTTTTTGGGTTTTCCTTTTAATTTCTACTACAAGCATGAAAATTAAACTAACTAATTTTTTTGGTTTTTCTTAAGGTTCATCAAACACACAAGAAGAAAACTAGAAAAAGAATTTAAACTGGCATGGATAATACAATGAAAGAGTATGAGCACCGACGACTAGTGTGTGAACATGAATGTAAAGTCGGTGAGAAATACGTACTCTCCCAAGCTTAGGCTTTTGGCCTAAGTTGGTCCAATACCAGTGACCGCCTGGCTGATATCCATAAGTGAAACTGGGGTTGTACTGAGATGCAGAGGCAACAGCCTCCTGAGCAGCAGCGTGTTGGCGAGCTGCCTCCATTCCCCTCTCATATTCAGTTGCTTCCTCCCTAGTGACAACATATCTTCCTTTTGCCTGATAATCAAAAAGGTAGGGAGCAGGGAGAGTAACAGGGACGACATTGCGTCTGTCATAGATTAGTCGATAATGGAGGAATTGTTCATTCCTCTCAAGAAAATGATGATCAAACATAGCTTCTTTATCCAAATAAACAGGAGGTACAATCATATCCCCCTCTCGTGGAGCTATATTAAGAAAATTAGCCACACGGGTTGTGTAAATTCCTCCAAAGAAATCACCCCTTCTACTATTATTCTGCAACCTACATGCAACTATTGCCCCCAAGTTATAACCTTTATAACCTGACACAACACTCTTGAGGACACAAAGATCAGGGACACACATGTGACATGCTTCGTCCTTACCATTAATGCATCTACCAATAAATAGAGAAAAATAATGTATAGCAGGAAAATGAATGCTCCCTATGGTAGCTTGTGTAATGTCCCTAGATTCTCCCATAGTGATACTGGCAATAAAATCTCTAAATTCAGATTTGGGAGGATCATTAATATTACACCACTACGGGAGTTTGCAAGCAGTTGTGAAATCCTCTAAATCCATGGTATAAGATGTATCATAAATATCAAACATGACACTAGGAGAATTACGCGCAGAGATATATTCGAACCTCCTCACAAAGGAATCAGTCAATTGATAATATTGAGGACACTTATCTTGTAAGAAGTCCTCCAGCTCGGCATTACGCACATACGCGTCAAATTCCTCCTTGAAGCCTGCTTTGAGCATAAAATCATCGGATGGCCACTCACAAGCCCGTACATTTGCGTCCCTCGGCAATTTAACAACTTGCTCATGTATAGCAATCCTTGGCCCTTTCTTTGCCGAGGAACCACCTTGGTACATTCTTCTAAGCATATTTCTTTTTCTGAAAATTTCTGAAATTTTAGTAACTTCAAAATAAAAGTGAATAAAACTAAACAAGATTGAGAGCAACTACTCCTACAAGTGCCTAGAGCCTATATCATGCATTGGAATTGCTTGGGACCTCGAAATTTTAACATGCAAGCTCAAGAACATGGTCACCTATGCAGCAAAAATTTGCAACGAATAAAGCACTAGAACAAAAACTAATTGGACCAATGGAGGAGTCACATACCAAGCACCAATCTCCCAAAGCAGTTTTGTGAATGGAGCTTTCAGCTAAGAGATCAAAAATCGCAGCAAAATGAGCTAGAACTCGTGCTTGAGCTGGATGGGGATTTTTCTGGGTAGAAGATGAAGTGTGTGGGTGCTGGCATAAGTGGAGGGGACCCACCAGGGGCCCACGAGACAGGGGGGCGCACCCTATAGGGGGGGCTCCTCTCTCGTGGCCTGGTGCTTGCCCCTCCTACAGTGATTTTAGTGCCTAAAATCCTCAAATATTCCAGAAAAAATCATACTAAATTTGCGGGGCATTTGGAGCACTTCTATTTTTGGACTATTTTTTAATGCACGGATAATTCAGAAAACAGACGGATAATACTATTTTTGCTTTATTTAATCTAAATGACAGAAAGTAAAAAGTGGGCACAGAAGGTTGTGCCTTCTAGTTTCATCCATCTCGTGATCATCAAAATGAATCCACTAACAAGGTTGATCAAGTCTTGTTAACAAACTAATTCCGAATAACACGGAACCGGAGAAATTTCGAATAACACTAAGTTACCTCAACGGGGATATGAAAATCCCCAACAATAAGAATATCATACTTTTTCTTGACAGTAGGGAGAGGAAGTTCAAAACCTCCAAAAATGATAGTTGGAATTTTTTCAATAGAATTGATGCTATGAACTTGAGATTGTTTCCTCAGAAAGTGTATCATATGCTCATTACCATTAACATGAAAAGTGACATTGCCTTTGTTGAAATCAATAACAGCCCCTGCAGTATTAAGAAAATGTCTACCAAGTATAATAGACATACTATCGTCCTCGGGAATATCAAGAATAACAAAGTCCGTTAAGATAGTGACATTTGCAACCACAACAGGCACATCCTCACAAATACCGACAGGTATAGCAGTTGATTTATCAGCCATTTGCAAAGATATTTGAGCAGGTGTCAACTTATTCAATTCAAGTCTACGATATAAAGAGAGAGGCATAACACTAACACCGGCTCCAAGATCACAGAAAGCAGTTCGAACATAATTTCTTTTAATAGAGCATGGTATAGTTGGTACACCCGGATCTCCAAGTTTCTTTGGTATTCCACCCTTGAAAGTGTAATTAGCAAGCATGGTGGAAATTTCAGCTTCCGGTATCTTTCTTTTGTTTGTAATGATATCCTTCATATACTTAGCATAAGGATTTACTTTAAGCATATCAGTTAAGCGCATACGTCAGAAAATAGGTCTAATCATTTCAGCAAAGCGCTCAAAATCCTCATCATCCTTTGACTTGGATGGTTTAGGAGGAAAGGGCATGGGTTTCTGAACCCATGGTTCTCTTTCTTTACCGTGCTTCCTAGCAACATAATCTCTCTTATCATAACATTGATTCTTTGATTGTGGGTTATCAAGATCAACATCAGGTTCAATATCTACATAATTGTTTTTGCTAGGTTGAGCGTCAACATGAACATTGTCATAAACATTATCACTAGGTTCATGTTCATCACCTGATTGTGTTTCAGCATCAGAAATAGAAATATCATTGGGATTCTCATGTGTGTTTACAGTAGGTTCACTAGAAGCATGCAAAGTTCTATTGTTTTTCTTCTTCTTCTTTTTAGAAGAACTAGGTGCCTCTAAATTATTTCTCTGAGAATCTTGCTCGACTCTCTTAGGGTGGCCTTCAGGATACAAAGGTTCCTGAGTCATTCTACCAGTTCTAGTAGCCACTCTAACAGCAAAATCATTTTTATTATTTAATTCATCAAGCAAATCATTTTGAGCTTTAAGTACTTGCTCAGCTTGAGTAGCAACCATAGAAGCATATTTGCTAATGCGGTGAAGTTCATGTTTAACTCTAGCCAGATTATCACTTACACGTCCTATCTCGAAAGCATTATTCTTTAACTCTCTACCAACATAAGCATTAAAACTTTCTTGTCTAGCCATAAAGTCATCAAATTCATCTAAGCACGGGCTATGAAATTTAGTAGAGGGTATTTCAACTTTATCATGTCTATAGAGAGAATTTACCTTTACTACCTGTGTCGGGTTATCAAGACAATGTGGTTCTTCAGGCGGTATATTAAGACCATGTATTTATTCAATAGGAGGTAAATTCTTAACATCTTCAGCTTTAATACCTTTTTCTTTCATTGATTTCTTTGCCTCTTGCATATCTTCAGGACTGAGAAATAAAACACCTCTCTTCTTCGGAGTGGGTTTAGGAATAGGCTCAGGAGTTGGCTCAATTAGTTCAGGAATTGGCTCAGGAAGAGTCCAATTATTTTCCTTAGTCAACATATTATTCAATAGTATTTCATCTTCGTCGACTGTTCTTTCCCTGAAAACACAACCGGCACAACTATCCAAGTAGTCCTTGGAAGCATCGGTTAGTCCATTATAAAAGATACCAAGTATTTCATTTTTCTTAAGAGGATGATCAGGCAAAGCGTTAAGTAACCGGAGAAGCCTCCCCCAAGCTTGTGGGAGACTCTCTTCTTTGATTTGCACAAAATTATATATTTCCCGCAAGGCAGCTTGTTTCTTATGAGCAGGGAAATATTTAGCAGAGAAGTAATAAATCATATCCTGGGGACTACGCACACAACCAGGAGCAAGAGAATTATACCAAGTCTTAGCATCACCCTTTAGTGAGAACGGAAATATCTTAAGGATATATAAATAGCGAGACTTCTCATCATTAGTAAACAGGGTGGCTATATCATTCAACTTGGTAAGATGCGCCACAACAGTTTCAAATTCAAGGCCATAAAAATGATCAGATTCAACTAAAGTAATAATCTCAGGATCAACAGAGAATTCATAATCCTTATCAGTAACACAGATAGGTGAAGTAGCAAAAGCAGGATCGGGTTTCATTCTAGCATTAAGATACTGCTGCTTTCATTTAGCTAATAATTTCTTAAGATCATTTCTATCATTGCAAGCAAAAATTTCCCAAGCAGCTTCTTCATTCATAACATAACCCTTAGGAACAATAGGTAATACATAATCATTGGGGGAACCTTCCTCATCACTATCATCAATAATACGTTCTTCAATACTTTCATTCCCCCTAACTCTAGCAAGTTGTTCATCAAGAAATTCACCTAATGGCAAAGTCGTATCACGCACAGAAGTAGTTTCATCATGCATAGCAGAAGTGGCGTCATCAATAACATGCGATATATCAGAATTCGTAGCAGTAGTAGGTTTAGGTGTCGCAAGCCTACTAATAACGGAAGGAGAATCTAGTGCAGAGCTAGATGGCAGTTCCTTACCTCCCCTCGTAGTTGAGGGCAAAATCTAGGTTTTAGCGTCTTTCAAGTTCTTCATAGTGATCAACAGATATAAATCCCAAGTGACTCAGAGAATAGAGCTATGCTCCCCGGCAACGGCGTAGGAAATTAGTCTTGATAACCCACAAGTGTAGGGGATCGCAACAGCTTTCGAGGGTAAAGTATTCAACCTAAATTTATTGATTCGACACAAGGGTGCCAAAGAATATTCTTGAGTATTAACAGTTGAGTTGTCAATTCAACCACACCTGGATAACTTAGTATCATCATCAAAGTGTTTAGTAGCAAAAGTGGTATGATAATTATAGTAACGGTAGCAAAAGTAAAGATAAATGTTTTTGGGTTTTTGTAGTAGTTGTAACAGTAGCAACGGAAAAGTAAATAAGCGAAGAACAATATGTGAAAAGCTCGTAGGCAATGGATAAGTGATGGATAGTTATGCCGGATGTGATTCCTCATGTAATAGCTATAACATAGGGTGATATAGAACTAGCTCCAGTTCATCAATGTAGTGTAGGCATGTATTCCGTAAATAGTCATACGTGCTTATGGGAAAGAACTTGCATGACATCTTTTGTCCTACCCTCCCGTGGCAGCGGGGTCCTAGCGGAAACTAAGGGATATTAAGTCCTCCTTTTAATAGAGATCCGGAACAAAGCATTAGCACATAGTGAATACATGAACTCCTCAAACTACAGTCATCACCGAGAAGTATCCCGATTATTGTCACTTTGGGGTTGTCGGATCATAACACATAATAGGTGACTATAGACTTGTAAGATAGGATCAAGAACACACATATATTCATGAAAACATAATAGTTTCAGATCTGAAATCATGGCACTCGGGCCCTAGTGACAAGCATTAAGCATAGCAATGTCATAGCAACATCAATCTCAGAACATAGAGGATACTAGGGATCAAACCCTAACAAAACTAACTTGATTACATGGTAAATCTCATCCAACCCATCACCGTCCAGCAAGCCTACGATGGAATTACTCACGCACGACGGTGAGCATCATGAAATTGGTGATGGAGGATGGTTGATGATGACGACGGCGACGAATCCCCCTCTTCGGAGCCCCGAACGGACTCCAGATCAGCCCTCCCGAGAGAGATTAGGGCTTGGCGGCGGCTCCGTGTCGTTAAACGCGATGAAACTTTCTCCTTGATTTTTTTCTCCCCGAACGTGAATATATGGAGTTGGAGTTGACATCGGTGGAGGTCCAGGGGGACCACGAGATAGGAGGCCGCGCCCTAGGGGGGGCGCCCCCTGTCTCGTGGGCAGCCTGTGGGCCCCCTGGCATTAATTCTTTCGCCAAAAATTCTTATTAATTCCAAAAAGTGCCTCCGTGGATTTCCAGGACATTCCGAGAACTTTTCTTTTCTACACATAAAACAACATCATGGCAGTTCTATTGAAAACAGCGTCAGTCCGGGCTAGTTTCATTCAAATCATGCAAGTTAGAGTCCAAAACAAGGGCAAAAGTGTTTGGAAAAGTAGATACCTTGGAGACGTATCACCGCCGCTCGCCCCCGCTCCTTCCCCGCGGCGCCCCGCCTCGCCCGCCATCGCCCGCCGCCTCCACTCCGGCGAGCTCACCGTTGTTCACCTCTAAGCTCGCCCCGGCCTCTCCTTCACCGGCCCCGCCTCGGATCCGCTGTCCACCCCTCGTCGCCGGCCTCCATCTTCGTCTCCAGCAAGAACTTCAGTCAGATCTAGGAGTGCGACCAGATCCACCCACTCCCTGAACCAAACGCCTCGTCCGTGCCCCGGATCTCTCCATCCCTGTTGGGGGTTGGGTGCGACATATGCCAAAGGATGGCTTATCATGGTGGGAGCGAGTATAACATCACCGGTGCCTGGAAGCGGGATGAGGCGTAGACACGAACGCCGGTGCACTTTACCCAGGTTCGGGGCTCTCCTAGGAGATAACACCCCTAGTCCTACTCTGCGGGGTCTTCGCATGATTACTAAGGCACTAGTGAGTACAATGGTGCTCCTCGAGTTGTATGCTAGAGGTAGAAGGAGGCAGGGCTAGCTCTCTTCTTCAGAGGGAGTCCGGGATTAAGGGGTCCCCGGACTGCCGGACTATATACTTTGGCCGAACTGTTGGACTATGAAGATACAAGATTGAAGACTTCGCCCCATGCCCGGATGGGACTCTCCTTTGCGTGGAAGGCAAGCTTGGCAATTCGGATATCTTGATCTCCTTCTCTGTAACCGACTCTTTGTAACCCTAGCCCCCTCCGTGTCTATATAAACCGGAGGGTTTAGTCCGTAGGATAACAACAATCATAATCATAGGCTAGCTTCTAGGGTTTAGCCTCTACGATCTCATGGTAGAACAACTCTTGTAATACTCATATCATCAAGATCAATCAACCAGGAAGTAGGGTATTACCTCCATCGAGAGGGCCCGAACCTGGGTAAAACTTCGTGTCCTCTACCTCCTGTTACCATTAGCCTTAGACGCATAGTTCGGGACCCCCTACCCGAGATCCGCCGATTTTGACACCGACATTGGTTCTTTCATTGAGAGTTCCACTATGCTGTCCCGATAAGGCTTGGTGGCTCGCCTTGTTGTCAAGGACAACATCACCTCTGGATGAACCCTGGCTGTAGGCCAGACCTTCCGGCTGGGCGGCTTCGTCATGGCCGCCCGTTCGGCCGCCACGCCGACGATGAATTCTCAGGTCATCAAGAACAACCTCCACGTCAGCTTGGAATTCACCGAGCAGATGGATCCTATAGAGCTCTCCTTCCTAAACGACCTCTTGGATCGCATCGCCGCCCTGGGAGTCGCTATGGACTATGATCGGGTCAGGCTTAAACCTGACCAAAGGGAGATTAACTCTCCGCCGGTCACCCACCAGATAGTGGTAGTGGAGGAACAAAACAGCGATTCTCCCTCTATTTTGAGGACGAATTATGTCCAGATTCCCGAGCTCTCCGCGCCGGATACCCGTTTATGGAAGGACATTTCCCAAGCTCCGAACTTAGAATCGGGCAATGAGGCACAAATATTGGGCGACATCCTAGAGACCGAGCCTCCAAGCTCGGGGGCTCCTTTGCCCCTAGATCTCAGATCGGATAAGGATTTGGGTTTAAGTCTACTCACCCACCCAGACATAAGTGATCTTTCCCACATTAGACAAGCGCCCCAAGAGATAGTACATCACTTCTGGGCTAGATTCCTACTTGTAATGAACAAAGTTAAGGACTGTCACGAGGAAGACGCAATCTCATTCTTTTGACAAAATTGCACGGACAAGGGAATTCTCAATGCTATAAGTTGCCGTGACATAGCACACTTCACCGACTTGGCGGCCATAGTACAGAAGTACTGTGCAATGGAAAGCGCCTGGAAAACCCAAACAAAATTCAGGGATCCTCCGGCTCTCACTAAACCCCTCATCCGAACTAAAAGGGTGTGCTCTCGCAGGTCACTTAATCCAATTACAAAGAAGCCAAAGCCCTTTACAGGACGTGGAACCGTACTGGAGGGATGGCTCAACAGGCCATGCAAAATTCACAGCACACCGGGCATCATATCAACACACAGCCTTAGAGCATGTTGGATACTCCGGCAGGTGGCCAAGAGCGGCGAGGACCTCGTCATCAACAATACCGCAGAGCACCATCCCACGGAGAATAAAAATACAGTACTGACAGTCTTCGAGACTTTCGCCTCAAACAATAGGCGTAAGCGAGCACTCCGCAGCCTTGACGAAGACTGCCACGTCGCAGCTATAAATTCGTGGAACGATACGGCCATAACCTTCAATACCAGTGACGAACCTCAATTCCGAACAGCCCGAGCACCAGCCGCTTTGGTCCTTAGCCCAATTGTGGACGGCTTCTGGCTTACTAAAGTAATCATGGACGACGGTAGCGGATTAAACCTCATCTATGAGGAAACTCTTAACAAAATGGAAATAGATAAGAGCCGCATTGGGCAAAGCAGCACGACCCTCAAAGGAATCATCCCTAGTCGGGAGGCACGATGCGCGGGAAAAATTACACTGGATGTGGTATTCGGCACGCCGGAGAACTATAGGTCTGAAGAAATCACATTCCAAGTGGCCCCATTTAACAGCGGATACCACGCCCTTTTAGGGCGGGATGCATTCACAAGCTTCCAAGCTATACCCATTACGGGTACATGAAGCTTAAGATGCCTGGGCCCAGTGGAATCATCACTCTAGCCAGTGATCCGGACATAGCACTGCGCGCCGAAAAGAAAACCGCTGCACTAGCCCTAGAGGCATTATCTGAAGCCCTTGCGGCCGAAGAGTTAACTGCGCTGCGTTCCATAGTGGACAGGGACGACATGATACTCGACAAATGATCCAAGTCCACCTCTTTTAAACCAGCAGACGAAATAGTCAAATTCCAAGTCCACCCAACGGACCCTACAAAAACAGCATCAATTGGGGCACAGCTAAACCCCACAATAGACGCTGCATTACGAGAGTTCTTGTGGGAGAACTGGAACATCTTCACCTGGCATCCTTCAGACATGCCAGGTATCCCGTGCGGGCTGGCCGAGCATAGCCTAAACATACTAAAGGGATACAAGCCGGTCAAGCAGACTCTTCGGTGCTTCTCAGAGCCCAAGCGAGAAGCCATGGGAGAAGAGCTAGTCAAACTACTTGAGGCCGGATTCATCAGAGAAATAAAACATCCGGACTAGCTAGCAAACCTGGTGATGGTACCAAAGAAGGACAAATCATGGTGCCTATGCGTCGATTTCAAGGACCTCAATAAGGCCTGCCCCAAGGATCCCCCCCCCCCCCCCCCGCATCGATCAAATCATCGATGCTACCGCAGGACACGACTCGCTGTGCTTCCTTGACGCATACTCCGGATACCATCAAATCAAGATGACAGAGTCCGATCAAGCTGCAATGGCATTTATCACTTGATACGGCCCCTTCTGCTTTAACACCAGGCCTTTCGGGCTCAAAAACGCCGGTGCAACCTATCAACGCATGATTCAGACATGCCTGGAAACACAGATCGGCAAAACAATAGAGACATATGTAGATGATGTGGTCATCAAAACTAGACACGTCGAATCTTTAATAGACGACTTGAGGCTTACGTTCGACAATCTCCAAACATATGACATCAAGCTCAACCCAGAAAAATGCATTTTCTGCGTACCTGCCGGAAAGCTCTTGGGCTTTATTGTTTCCAATAGAGGAATCGAAGCAAACCCGGCTAAAATCCGAGCTCTGTCATAGTCGGCTACCCCAACAGACCTCAAGCAAATCCAGAAATTAACTGGATGCATGGCTGCCCTAAGCCGCTTTATCTCCCGATTAGGGGAAAAGGCACTACCTCTTTATCGCCTTCTTGGACGCACCGAACACTTCGAGTGGACGGATGCGGCTACATTCGGACTAGAGGAAATAAAAGCCCTCTTGGCCACCAATCCAATCCTATCCATGCCAAATGTCAGCGAACCCATGCTACTATATATAGCTGCAACACACCAGGTTGTAAGCGTAGTGCTCGTCGTCAAACAAGAGACAGACGGACATAAATTCCCGCTTCAAAAGCCGGTATACTACGTATCCACTGCCCTCACTCCATGCAAGTCACGGTACCAACATTATAAAAAGATAGCATACGCGGTCTTCATGGCATCCTGAAAACTACGACACTACTTTCAAGAGTGTTCAATCACGGTGGCCTCTGAATTACCACTCAATGACATAATAAATAACCGCGATGCCACGGGCCGGATTGCTAAATGGGCTATCGAGCTCCTCCCGTTCGACATGACATACAAACCACGGCGAGCCATTAAGTCGCAAGTACTGGCTGACTTCGTCACCGAATGGACAGAAGCCGAACTCCCTAAAGAGTATAGCGCGTACTCCAATTGGATCATGCACTTTGACAGCTCCAAGATGCTACCTGGTCTGGGGGCAGGCGTTGTCCTGACATCCCCCACCGGAGATACAGTCCAATACGTACTCCAAATACTATACATAGATTCCAACAATGCAGCCGAATATGAGGCCTTGTTGCATGGTCTTCGGATGGCATTCTCCATGGGCATTGAACGCCTAGATGTGCGGGGGGATTCAAATCTCGCAATATCTCAAATAAATGGAGACTTTGACGCCAAAGACCCAAAAATGGCGGCCTACCGCAATGCCGTCCTCAAAATGTCAGCTCGGTTCGAGGGGCTCGAATTCCACCATGTGGTCCGAGAAAACAACCAAGCGGCTGATATTCTTGCCCGCATCGGTGCTAAACGCGACCTAATATCTTTTTGGAAAGGCTGTTCAAGCCATCCGTGGTGTGGGAAGGAGAGACCGGCAATACCAGTCCGGATCCGCACACATCCCTAGATCCCGAACACTCTGACGTAATCGGAGGCTCCGCCACCGAAATAACACCTTCGGCCCACGCGATTATGGCTATCATCGCCCCATGGACAGAACCCTTCTTGGCCTACTTAAATAGGCAAGAACTCCCTGAGGACCAAAATGAGGCACGTTGCATTGTGCGACGCTCTAAAGCCTACAAAGTCCACGAGGGAGAGCTTTATAATAAAAGCGCGACTTGAGTGCTCCAAAGGTGCATCTCCGAAGAGGAAGGGCGACAGCTCTTGGCCGAAATTCATGCCGGACTCGGCGGCCACCACGCCGCAGCTCGGGCGCTCGTAAGTAAGGCCTTCTGTACAGGTTTCTACTGGCCGACAGTCCGGGCAGACGCATAGGACCTCGTCCAACATTGCGTCGGTTGCCACCTTTTTGCAAATCAAAGCCACATGCCACCTACTGCCCTCCAAACAATCCCCATAACTTGGCCCTTTACGGTGTGGGGGCTCGATATGGTTGGACCCCTTAAAGGAGGAAGCCATAAGAGGAAATACTTGTTGGTCATGGTCGATAAATTCACCAAATGGATAGAAGCCAAACCAGTTAAAACGGCCGAGTCCGGACCAGTGATAGATTTCATATCCGGGGTCGTACACCGTTACAGTGTCCCCCACAGCATCATCACCGATAACGGCTCAAACTTCACAGCCGACGAGGTGAAAACATGGTGCAGCAAAATGGCCATAAAACTTGATTATGCCTCTGTCTATCACCCCCAAACAAATGGTCAACTTGAACGAGCGAATGGTCTTATTATGAGCGGCATTAAACCCAGACTAGTGCGATCCTTGAAGGAATCAAATACGCACTGGGTCGAGGAGCTCGACTCCGTACTATGGGGGCTGCGGACCACGCCAAATCGCACAACCGGATACACACCATTTTTTATGGTGTACGGCGCAGAGGCAGTGCTACCCTGCGACTTCATCCATGAATCACCTAGTGTGTGCATGTATGAAGAGAAGAAGCCGAACTGGATCGGCGGGACAACTTTGATGCCCTGGAGGAGGAGCGTGACGTCGCAAAATCCCATTCTGCATTCTATCAACAACAGGCTCGAAGGTATCAACACAGAGAAGTACGGGCCAAAACTTATAACATTGGCTAGATCGTTCTACGCCTACCAGAGAAGAAAAAGGACAAGCTCAAGCCCAAGTGGGAGGGTCCCTTCATCATTGATAAAGTTCTCACCGTAGGAGCGTACCGTCTACGTGATGCATCAGATAATAGACTCGAGCCGAACCCATGGAACGCGGCCAGACTTCGAAGATTCTATACCTAGTGCCGAACTATATGTTTGTCTCCATACCTACGTCTTCCTTTTTATATCCTCTCTCTCTCTCTCTCCTTTATATATATATATATATAGCCTTAAAAGCTTCAAGTATGCTTTGACCGCACACTCCTGCCGCGCTATGGGCGCTCAATATACCTGGGGGCTTCTTATACGGAAGCTTAATATAATTGTCTTCTGAGCTTTATGCCCACCACATATGTGTCACTTCTCCATATGTGTCTTTTTTCACCACTATATGCATCGATATGACTTAAGTTTTGGCCAAGCTGGGTTGCCTGGCTCTTGTGTTTATGCCCCATGTTCCGGTTAATTCAGCTAGGGCATAAGGGGAGCACCTCTGCGATTGTTACTGCCGGGTCAACCAGATGTGTACCTCAGACTGGGTGAAGCCAAAAGCTAGCGTTCTTAAGGGAATATTCAGTCGGTGACAAAAGATGTCTTTTACTTATTACAAAACATGCCCCCAGATGCTTATATCCTGCGTCATTTTTCGCAGTTTGGACATGCACATTAATGCATGCGCACCCAGGGAAAGGAACCCTTAATGGAACTATTCTCCCTGGAAGATGTTTCTTACTGCCCATGTAATATAACATAACTAGCCGGGTACTTGTCTGTTCAAGCACTTATGACCCCTACGCCTGGTTTCCACGCGTGCCCCGGTTTTCACATAACCGAGCGGGTATTCGGATACACTCCGGACGGTCGGGTCCAGAGGTTGAAGCGAAAAGGTCTGCCAAGACAAATGAATTACAATCCGTCTAGGGACAAAATATGTCCGTTGAAGTACAAAGTCACTGAGAATGACTAACCTCTTCTTCTATACAATCCTACAGGCTATCTAGCCTACAATCCTGTTGGGAGTACTTAGCGGCTAACGCTACCTGGTCATATACCAGACTTACAGGGATCTCTTTCCCAGCTGATCCCACTGGTCCGACCTCGGCCATATGGTTCGGGTCAGCCTTGGTGTATCGCGTCTTCACCATGGCCCAGGCCTCCATTGCACCTTGCCGGCAGGCTGATATCTTCTATAATCGGAAGCGCAGCCGCGTGATGTCTACTACACAACCTTCTTCTTGTAGACGTTGTTGGGCCTCCAAGTGCAGAGGTTTGTAGGACAGTAGCAAATTACCCTCAAGTGGACGACCTAAGGTTAATCAATCCGTGGAAGGCGTAGGATGAAGATGGTCTCTCTCAAACAACCCTGCAACCAAATAACAAAATGTCTCTTGTGTCCCCAACACACCCAATACAATGGAAAATTGTATAGGTGCACTAGTTTGGCGAAGAGATGGTGATACAAGTGCAATATGGATGGTAGATATAGGTTTTTGTAATCTGAAAATATAAAAACAGCAAGGTAACTAATGATAAAAGTGAGCGTAAACGGTATTGCAATGGTAGGAAACAAAGCCTAGGGTTCATACTTTCACTAGTGCAAGTTCTCTCAACAATAATAACATAGATAGATCATATAACAATCCCTCAACATGCAACAAAGAGTCACTCCAAAGCCACTAATAGCGGAGAACAAACGAAGAGATTATGGTAGGGTACGAAACCACCTCAAAGTTATGCTTTCTGTTCTATCTATTCAAGAGTCCGTAGTAAAATAACATGAAGCTATTATTTCCGTTCAATCTATCATAGAGTTCATACTAGAATAACACCCTAAGACATAAATCAACCAAAACCCTAATGTTACCTAGATACTCCATTGTCACCTCAAGTATCCGTGGGTATGATTATACGATATGCATCACACAATCTCAAATTCATCTATTCAACCAACACAAAGTACTTCAAAGAGTGCCCCAAAGTTTCTACCGGAGAGTCAAGACGAAAACATGTGCCAACCCCTATGCATAGGTTCATGGGCGGAACCCGCAAGTTGATCACCAAAACATACATCAAGTGGATCATGTGATATCCCATTGTCACCACAGATAAGCATGGCAAGACATACATCAAATGTTCTCAAATCCTTAAAGACTCAATCCGATAAGATAACTTCAAAGGGAAAACTCAATTCATCACAAGAGAGTAGAGGAGGAGAAAGATCATAAGATCCAACTATAATAGCAAAGCTCGCGATACATCAAGATCGTGCCTTAGAGAGAACACGAGAGAGAGAGATCAAACACATAGCTACTGGTACATACCCTCGGCCCCGAGGGTGAACTACTCCCTCCTCGTCATGGAGAGCGCCGGGATGATGAAGATGGCCACCGGTGAGGGATACCCCCTCCGGCAGGGTGCTGGAACGGGCTCCCGAGAGGTTTTTGGTGGCTACAAAGGCTTGCGGCGGCGGAACTCCCGATCTATCTTGTCCTTCGATGGTTTTAGGGTATATGGGAATATATAGGCAAAAGAAGTGGGTCGGGGGAGTCTCGAGGGGCCCACGAGGGTGGAGGGCGTGCCCAGGGGGTGGGCGCGCCCCCCTATCTCGTGGCCTCCTTGATGCTTCCCTGGCTTGCACTCCAAGTTCCCAGGATTGCTTCTGTTCCAAAAATAACTTTTCTGAAGTTTTCATTCCGTTTGGACTCCGTTTGATATTCCTTTTCTTCGAAATACTGAAGCAGGCAATAAAACAGCAATATGGGCTGGGCCTCCGGTTAGTAGGTTAGTCCCAAAAGTAATATAAAAGTGTATAATAAAGCCCGTAATCATTCAAAACAGATAATAAAATAGCATGAATGCTTCATAAATTATAGATACGTTGGATACGTATCAACATCCCCAAGCTTAATTCCTGCTCGTCCTCGAGTAGGTAAATGATAAAAGAAAGAATTTATGAAGTGTGAATGCTAGCAGGTGCACAAGTTTGATCAATGATAGTTTCAATCACCTTTTCTAGCATGATTATATGTCATAACAGTAGTTCATCTCATAAAACTTCTCAAGATCAAGTAACAAGCTATTCACATGTTAAAGCATAGACCATAAACTTTCTTGAAAACTAGCAAACTTCATTCTTAGTCATCAAACAATTACACTTCATCTTATTTTCAGGAAGGGTCTATGTTAGAGCTTTGATTTAGCAAACTCCACGTACTCAACTATCATATAGTCTTCCATGATTGCTAACACTCACGCAATACTAATGGTTATGGAGTTTTAATCGGACACTGAGAAAGATAGGGGCTTATAGTGTTGCCTCCCAACGTATTCACCTTTGGGTGATGTCAACAATAATAGTTCATGCTAACTTACATCCAATTGGATATATATATCAGGATCTTTCCAACACGAGGTGCTTGCCAAAGGATAAAATGAAAAAGGGAAAGGTGAAGATCACCTTGACTCTTGCATAAAGTAAAAGACATAAAGTAAAAATAGGCCCTTCACAGAGGGAAGCAGAGGTTGTCATGCGCTTTTATGGTTGGATGCACAAAATCTTAATGCAAAAGATTTCACTTTATATTGCCACTTGTATATGGACCTTTATTATGCAGTCCGTCACTTTTATTGCTTCCATAACAAGATCGTATAAAGCTTATTTTCTTCACACTAATAGATCATACATATTTGGAGAGCAATTTTTATTGCTTGCATCGATGACAACTTACTTGAAGGATCTTACTCAATCCATAGGTAGGTATGGTGGACTCTCATGGAAAAACTGGGTTTAAGGATATTTGGAAGCACAAGTATTATCTCTACTTGGTGCAAGGAATTTTGGCTAGCATGAGGGGGAAAGGAAAGCTCAACACGTTTGAATGATCCATGACAATATACTTTAACTGAGATGTGAGAAAACATAACCCATTACGTTGTCTTCCTTGTCCAACATCAACTCTTTAGCATGTCATACTTAATGAGTGCTCACAATTATAAAAGATGTCTAAGATAGTATATTTATATGTGAAATCTCTCTTCCTTCAATATTCTTTCATGAATTGTTCAAATGACCAATACAATGCTTGCTAACCTTCACTAAATTTACAACCTCTACTTCTTATATGTGAGGTCATTACTCCCCATGGGATAAGCAAATGAAACATATATAATTTTCAGATTTATGACATTCAACTCATTCAACCATTTACTCATAGGATAAAAGTGAAGCACATGAGTAAATGACAAACTACTCCAAAAATATTTAAGTGAAGATTAATGAGTAGCTAAATAATTATGTAACTATGTGAAGACTCTCTCTTATTTAAGAATTTAAGATCTTGGTATTTTATTCAAACAGCAAGCAAAGCAAAATAAAATGACATTGCAAGGATAGCACAACTCATGTGAAGAAGCAAAAAACTTAGGCTCAACCGATACTAACCGATAGTTGTTGAAGAAGAAAGGTGGGATGACTACCGGGGCATCCCCAAGCTTAGATGCTTGAGACTTGTTGAAATATTATCTTGGGGTGCCATGGGCATCCCCAAGCTTGAACTTTTGTGTCTCCTTAATTCCTCTCATATCATGGTTTCTCTTTTTATCAAAAGCTTCATCCACAACAAACTCAACAAGAACTCGTGAGATAGGTTAGTATAACCAATGCAAAACCTTATCATTTTCTACTGTAACAAATCACTAAAATTATTATTCCACATTGCATACTAAATGCCTCTGCATATTTAATACTCCTATCCTAAAATAGAATCGTTAAACAAGCAAACATATGCAAACAATGCAAACATAACAGCAATCTGACAAAACAGTAAAGTCTGTAAAGAATGCAAGAGTATCAATACTTCCCTAACTCCAAAAATTATGAGAAAAATATTACGCTGTATAATATTTATCATATCTCATTATGCAAAACGTTTCAACATGATATCATTCTCTGACTTTTCTAGGGAATTTTTGCAACAGCGGTAAACTTTCTGTTTTCAAACAACAACATGTATACTAGCAAAATAAGCATGGTAAAGGCTATCCTTGACTTTTTTATTGAAACTAAAGATACAAAACATTATTCTAAATAACAGGAAGCAAATACTAACAAAATAAAATGATGCTCCAGGAAAAACACATATCATGTGGTGAATAAAAATATAGCTCCAAGTATAGTTACCGATGAACGAAGACGAAAGAGGGGATGCCATCCGGGGCATCCCCAAGCTTAGGGTCTTGGTTGTTGTAACATCCCAAATTTTCAATTTGGAATGTTATACATTAGATCATCATTGCATATCATATTTTATTGCATTCTGGATCGATCCTAGAAATTTTTTCGCAACTCAAGGACCCACAGAGAGAGTTGGGAATTTTGTTATTTTCATATTTGAGTTTTCCCAAATTTTGAAAATAGGATCATTTGATTTTATTTATTTTATCTTCAATTATTTCTATTATAAAAATATGAGAGAGAGAATAAAATGACTTTCCCAAAATAAAGAAATATTGAGGATTTAATGATAAAATCAAATAAGTTTATGTTTCAGAGTTTTTCGCCTTTTTATTTCAATTTAGGAAAATTGCATGTTTTTCAAAACTGTATTTTAGGGCCAAGAAAATGTTCATCTTGTTCTAAATATTTTATTTAGATATTGAAAATTTATTTTGGCATTTTTAGAATTTTATTTTATTTTCTAGAATTTTTCTTAGTTTCGGCGGAATTTTTTTTTTTTAAAAACTTCCAGCGCCCGACTGGGCCGAGGCCCAGCCGAGCCGGACCACCTCCCCGCGCCGCCATCTGCCTCCTGGAGACCACGCGTCGCTGCCGCCGACTCGGACCGGAGTCCGAGCCAGACACCACCTCCCCGCCACCTTGTCCCTCCTCCAAGCCGCCCCCTCCCTCTCTTAAATACCCCCCCAACCCCGTCGCCTCACCCCGTCCCGCCCTGTCGCCGGAGCCTGCAGCCGCCAAAGCCCACCGCCGCCGCCGGGAGCCCGCCGCCGCCGGCCGTCGCCGCCGCCCCGCCGGAGCCCCGAGCCCCGCCGGATCCGACGAGGTAGCCGTTTTTTTAGAAAACCGATTCGGTTTTTTTAGAAACCCTAGTTCGTTTTTTTAGATCGGTTCACGGGTTTTGTCGGTTTACCTATTTAATGGACGTTCGTCCGTACGTTCGTTTTCATGAACGGTTTTCGTCGTTTAGCCGCAGACAGCGAACGTTCGTTCGTTAGTCTGTTCGTCCGTTTTCTTTTTCTTGAATTTTCCGCGATTATTTCCGATCGTGATTTCTGGTCTGATTTTCGTTTTAGTTTATCTTTTCGCTCGTTTATCGGAATCAGGTGATTCAAGCGCCTATAGTTTCATCTCGAAACCCTCTTTCTGTTTAACCAACTCAAAAGAGTTTTTGCTACTGTAAAATTTGACTTAGGTCTAGATTAGCAAACAAAGCTTGTTTCTTTCGCCGTTTGACTTCCGTTGCTTCGTTTGATTTGATTCTTTTTGCAAAACGGAGTTCTTAAGTTGAACTTTCTGGTTAGTTATCTTATTTTAGTTTTACCTATGCATTAGATGAGTTCTTATTGTATGCTCGTTTGTTTGCGATAGAGTACCCGGAGTGCGCCGCTTGCTACTTCGAATCTCTAGGTTTCACGGATCTTCAGAAAGGCAAGTAACACTTTGATCATACCTCTTTACTACCCAATTTTATTGGATTAGATCAATCCAATAACAATTGCATGATTAGGATCTGATTAACATGTGGGTTTTTGGAAGTAGTTGAGGTAGTACCTATTACCTATTTTACTTTCAAACCCTTGGGAGTTACTTCTACGTTTGCTTATATTGCCATGCTATGCTCGTAGACGTGGATTGGGTTTGAGTGCTTCCATGACAGATGTGAGATTGTTAATTAATGGTTTATTTAAGGTGGCAACTTTAATACACATCTGGGTGGTCTAAGGCACCTGGGATTCCAGTGATTGCCTGTTTTCTTTATGGACCGCCACCCAGGCTCAAAGGGATCATGAGATTATTCATGCTAGAAACTTCTGTGTGCAGCCACAAGCTACTATGGTCTCTAGCATAGTTGATTAAGTTGTATGAACTCTTACAGTGGTAGACTAGCAGATGTAGGGGAAAGTAGGTGTAACTGTCTACCCGATCATAAGGTGCAAACACTTCTGAAAGGCTATGTCTCGGTCATCCGTCTCTCAAACACCATGTAGTGCGAGAATTCCAACGGAGGAGATCGAGTCTTGTGGGGAAAAGTATGCAAACCTCTGCAGAGTGTATAAATTAATCATGGTTAGTCGTATCCCCGGTTATGGACGTTTTGAGTATCTAGTACTTGGATTATCATGTGAATCTCATCATGTTACTGTAATTAATTTTGTTGGGTTTAAAGATGATGCTTAATTGGGTTTGAGTTGGGTGAACCTTCTCAATGTTTAACAACCACCATGATAGTTAAATAAAATTTATTCCTTTGAAGTAGGGAAAAATTGGCTTTATGCAAAACTGTAACCATAGAGCTTTCCACCAGCCTTATATGCATGTAGTGATAGCATTATTCTGTTCATTACTCTCTATGTGTTACATTGCCAGCGTATTCCATGTGCTGACCCGTTTCGAGCTGCAACATTCATGTTGCAGACTTTTCAGACGACGAGTAAGGTGCCTTAGGTCGTGGTCTTATACTCAGTGATGTCGTTGGAGTTGATGGACTCGCTTATCTTCCAAGCCTTCCGGTGCTATCGTTTTTAGATAGCCTTAAGCCATATTTATTGTAATAAGCTCTCTCTTGAAACATTCGATGTAATAAGTGTGTGATTGCTACTCTGTTATAAATCCTTCAAGTACTATGAGTGTCAGCATTACTGATTTAGGGATGACACTAAAGCACAGAGATCAGACTGTTTGAGGTCTGGTCGCTACAAGATGGTATCAGAGCACACGCTGACTGTAGGACATGACCACTAAGCTAAAAGCCCTAGATCACTACTCACTCTTCTCATTTCTGACTCCTCATCTTTTCTACTCTTTAGGATGGCAGATGCAAGGAACAAGTTCATGCAACCGGATGAAGATACACCTTTTAGATGCCACTTGAAGGAAGTCACTAAGTACCTGAACATCGGAGTACCAAGTTTCACCGGGACCTACATCACCACTTTACCAGAAGAGGAGCGTTGGATGATTCAAGTTCAAGTACCAGGAAGGACGTTCATGCCCGTCACTGAGCCCATAGAGTTTTCCTTTGATGCACCGACCTAGAGTCTAGGGAAGAGCATGGCAGCTCACATTACCATGGGATGCATTGGAGAAGTTTACCCGAAGGATCTCAAGGATACTATCTACCAGATTTGTGGTCGCCGAGATGAGCAATGGGAGATGATCAGCACCCAGAAGGATAGATCAATTGCAGCATTCATCTAGGAGTTAAACCAGCACATACGTCGCTAGGAGAACCAGATGTGCGCAGGCATGATAGCTCTGAAGAAGGCCATGACCAAGATCACATAACTGGAGGAAGAACTCGAGTCTACATGCGATGGATATGAGGAGGAAATAGCGACACTGGTGGAGAAGAATGATGATCTGAAGAAGAAGCTAAAAGTATTCATGGGATTTCCCGCGGCTGGAGGAGAAGACAACGATCGCACTTGCATGGAGAACTACATCATCATCGACAACACCGACTCGGACCCAGACGATAGTGATGATGACTTTGTTGATGAAGCTGGAGCAGATATCATGGAGTCTTCGACCGAGCAGTTTTTCTAGTCGACCACCATAACAGTAGTAGTATTCCCCCATGAATCTAGTATAGTCCGAGCACTTTTGTAACGATAGTTAGACTGTTATATGCCCTTGTTTGAATTGATTGAAGTGATATTGATTGATTTGTCTCATGTGCATATGGGTAGTGAATTGTTTCTCTAGACCTCATTCTATTTTGTATTCTCATCCTTTCTAAACCCTCAGATGCCTCCGAGACGTGACAATGGATTTGCCTTCCCACCGGAGCTCACTCAGTTGATCCAGCAGCAGAATGCATTGATGCAAATACTAGTCCAGAATCAGAATCAGGGGAACAACAACAACAACAGCAACCACCCACCACCACCACCACCTGTTGATCATTTAACCTGTTTCCTTAGACCGAATCCGCCGGTGTTCTCCAGCAGCACCGAGCCGATAGTTGCAGATGATTGGCTCCGCAAGACAGGAAGGGAGTTGACCATGCAGGATGCACAAATGCAGAAAAGATGCGTTTTGCCGCACATCAGCTTGATGGACCCGCAGCATCATGGTGGGAGAATTTCACAGCCACTTATCCTATCGACACTATCACATGGGACCAGTTTCAGCAGGCTTTCCGTACTGCCCATGTTTCAGCAGGAGCTATGGCCATCAAGAAGCATTAGTTTCGCAAAGTAAGTCAATTTTGCTTACCACCCCATAAGGAAGAAGGATTAAGTATGTACCATGGCATGAGCCGAAGAGGACCCAAGTAAATTCCTTATCAGGAGTTGTACAGGAGGAAGTACCAGTGGTGAAGGATTTCCCTGATGTATTTCCGGAAGAGTTGCCAGGCATGCCACCGGATAGATACATTGAGTTTTTGATTGAGCTTTTTCCAGGCACAGGGCCGATATCTAAGAGACCGTACAGGACGCCCGCACAAGATTTGGAGGAAATTAAGAATCAGATTAAGGAGTTACTGGATAAAGGTTATATTCTCCCAAGTTCATCACCTTGGGGATCGCCAGTACTTCTAGTGGAGAAGAAGGATGGATCATTAAGAATGGTTGTTAATTATTGAGGATTGAATGAAGTGACAATCAAGAACAAGTACCCACTGCCGATGATCAATGACTTGTTTGACCAGTTGCAAGGAGCTAAGATATTTTCCAAGATTGATCTGCGATCAGGATACAACCAGTTGAAGATTCGAGAGTAGGATATACCTAAGACAGCTTTTACCACCAGGTACGGGCTGTATGAGTATACTGTTATGTCATTTGGGTTGACTAACACACCTGCCTATTTCCTGAACATGATGAACAAGGTGTTTATGGAGTTTTTGGATAAGTTCGTCATGGTGTTCATTGATGATATTTTGGTCTACTCCAAGAATGAAGAGGAGCATAAGGAGCATTTGTGTTTGGTACTTGGGAAGCTCAAAGAACATCAGTTATATGCAAAATTCAGCAAGTGTGAATTTTGGTTGAAAGAAGTTGGATTCCTCGGACATGTTATATCCGGAGAAGGAATAGCAGTAGACCCCACCAAAGTTGTCGCTATGACAAATTGGGAAGGACCAAACAACAGTTGGGGAGATCCAGAGTTTTCTTGGACTCGCAGGATACTATCGGAGATTCATTGAGAATTTCTTGAAGATTGCTAAGCCCATGACGGATTTGTTGAAGAAGGATACCAAGTTCAAATGGACTGAGGAATGTGAGGCCAGTTTCCAGGAGTTGAAGAAACATTGGTTACATCACCGATGTTGATTCTGCTCGATCAGCACAAGGATTATGAAGTATATTGTAACGCTTCTCGTCGAGGACTTGGAGCCGTGCTTATGCAGTAGGTAAGAGTTCTTTCATATGCCTCACGATAGCTTAAACCCCATGAGTTGAATTATGCTACCCATGATTTGGAGTTAGCAGCCGTGGTGATTGCATTGAAGACATGGAGACATTTTCTCATCGGAAACCATTGTGAGGTGTACATGGATCACAAGAGTTTGAAGTACATCTTCATGCAGAAGGAGTTGAATCTTAGGCAAAGGAGATGGTTGGAGCTCATCAAGGATTATGATATGAGATTGCATTATCACCGTGGAAAGGCTAATGTAGTAGCCGATGCATTGAGCCGCAAGAGTCATGTCAATACACTCATGACTGGAGAGTTACCCAAGGAGTTAGCCGAGGATCTTCGTGAGCTATGTTTGGAGATAGTTCCGAGAGGCTATGTAGCAGCATTGTTGATTCAGTCTACTTTGATGGATAAAATTAGAGAAGCTTAGAAGACTGACAAGGAGATTTCCTGGATAAAGGAGAAGATGAGCAAAGGAAAAGCTAAGGGATTTCGTGAGGATGAGCACGATACCTTATGGTTTGAGGGCCGCGTTTATGTGCCTAATGACCCGGAGATCAGGAAGTTGATTCTGCAAGAGGCCCATGATTTGCCGTATTCGATTCACCCAGGAAATACCAAGATGTATCTGGATTTGAAGGACACTTTCTGGTGGACCGGAATGAAGAAGGATATTGCGGAGTATGTAGCAGTATGTGAGAGAGTAAAGGCAGAGCATCAGAAGCCAGCAGGATTGCTACAGCCACTGTCGATACCCGAATGGAAGTGGGATAATCTAGGCATGGATTTTATCATAGGATTGCCCAGGACTCGTTCAGGCTATGACTCGATTTGGGTTGTAGTTGATCGTTTGACGAAGGTAGCTCATTTCATCCCCGTGAAGACCACTTACACCAGTGCTAAGTTGGCTAAGATTTACATGACTAGGATCGTATGACTGCATGGAGTTCCGAGGAGCATTGTATCAGATAGAGGAACCCAGTTTACCTCAAAGTTCTGGAATCAGTTGCACGAAACATTGGGTACCAGGCTAGAGTTCAGTACAGCCTTTCATCCGCAGACATATGGACAGATCGAGAGAGTCAATCAGATTTTGGAGGATATGCTGAGAGCTTGTGCACTAGATTATGGATCTAGATGTGACGACAATTTGCCATATGCAGAGTTCTCCTACAACAACAGTTATTAATCCAGTTTGAAGATGGCCCCTTTCGAAGCCTTGTACGGAAGGAGGTGCAGAACCCCGCTGTTGTGGGATGAAGTTGGAGATCGCCAGCTGTTTGGACCAGATTTGATTAAGGAGTCTGAATAGAAGGTGAAGTTGATTCGCGATAGGCTCAAGGTAGCCCAGTCCAGGCAAAAGAGCTATGCAGATTCAAAACGCAAGGAGACAGCTTACGAAGTTTGAGACATAGTTTATGTTCATGTATCTCCACTTCGAGGAGTTAAGCGCTTTGGAGTTAAGGGAAAGTTAGCGCTGTGTTTTGTGGGACCATACAAAGTTTTGGAGCGTATGGGAGAAGTTGCTTACAAGTTGGGATTGCCCGAAGGATTATCAGGAGTTCATGACGTGTTCCATGTTTCCCAGTTGAAGAAGTGCCACACAAAGATGGCTGATATACCGCTGAGGGATACAGTGCCGCTAGAAGTGATTCAGTTGGATAGTGATTTAACTTATGAGCAGAAACCAGTCAAAATTCTTGAGTATGCCAGCCGAGTCACCCGCAGCAAGGTTAGCAAGTTTTGCAAAGTTCAGTGGAGCCACCACGCCGAGGATGAAGCCACCTGGGAGCGAGAGGAAGATCTGCTGAAGGACCACCCTCACCTATTTTCTAGCCAACCCGAATCTCGAGGGCGAGATTCATCTTAAGGGGGTAGGTTTGTAACATCCCAAATTTTCAATTTGGAATGTTATACATTAGCTCATCATTGCATATCATATTTTATTTCATTCTGGCTCGATCCTAGAAATTTTTTCGCAACTCAAGGACCCTCGAAGAGAGTTAGGAATTTCGTTATTTTCGTATTTGAGTTTTCTCAAATTTTGAAAATAGAATCATTTGATTTTATTTATTTTATCTTCAATTATTTCTATTATAACAATATGAGAGAGGGAATAAAATAACTTTTCCAAAATAAAGAAATATTGAGGATTTAATGTTAAAATCAAATAAGTTTTTGTTGCGGAGTTTTTCGCCTTTTTATTTGAATTTAGGAAAAGTGCATGTTTTTCAAAACTGCATTTTAGGGCCAAGAAAATGTTCATCTTGTTCTAAATATTTTATTTAGACAGTGAAATTTTATTTTGGCATTTTTAGAATTTTATTTTATTTTCTAGAATTTTTCTTAGTTTCGGCGGAATTTATTTTAAAAAAAAAACCTCCAGCGCCCGACCGGGCCGAGGCCCAGCCGAGCCGGCCCAACTCCCCACGCCACCGTCTCCTTCCTGGAGATCGCGAGCCGCCGCCGCCGACTCGGACCGGAGTCCGAGCCGGACTCCACCTCCCCGTCGCCTTGCTCCTCCTACAAGCCGCCCCCGCCCCCTCTTAAATACCCACCCCCAACCCCGCCGCCTCACCCCGTCCCGCCCCGCCGCCGCCGCCGGAGCCCGCAGCCGCCAAAGCCCGCCGCCGCCGACGCCGCCGTCGAAGCCCCATGCCACCCACGCCACCCCGCCGGACCCGAGGAGGTAGCCGCCGTTCGCCACCGCTGTTTTTTTAGAAAACTGATTCAGTTTTTTTAGAAACCCTAGTTTGTTTTTTTAGATCGGTTCACAGGTTTTCTCGGTTTACCTATTTAATGGACATTCATCCGTACGTTCGTTTTAACAAACAGTTTTTGTCGTTTAGCCGCAGACAGCGAACGTTCGTTCGTTAGTTTGTTCGTTCGTTTTTCTTTTTCTCGGATTTTCCGCGATTATATCCGATCGCGATTTCTGATCCGATTTTCGTCTTAGTTTATCTTTTCGCTCGTTTATCAGAATCAGGCAATTCAAGCGCCTACAATTTCGTCTCGAAACCCTATTTCCGTTTAACCAACTCAAACAAGTTTTTGCTACTGTAAAATTTGACTTAGGTCCAGATTAGTAAACGAAGCTTGTTTCTTTCGCCGTTTGACTTTCGTTGCTTCGTTTGATTTGATTCTTTTTGCAAACTGGAGTTCTTAAGTTGAACTTTCTGGTTAGTTATCTTATTTGAGTTTTACCTGTGCATTAGATGAGTTCTTATTGTATGCTTGTTTGTTTGCGATAGAGTACCCGGAGTGCGCCGCTTGCTACTTCGAATCTCTAGGTTTCACGGATCTTCAGCAAGGCAAGTAACACTTTGATCATACCTCTTTGCTACCCAGTTTTATTGCATTAGATCAATCCTCAAACAATTGCATGATTAGGATCTGATTAACATGTGGGTTTTGGTAAGTAGTTGAGGTAGTACCTATTACCTATTTTACTTTCAAACCCTTGGGAGTTACTTCTACGTTTGCTTATATTTCCATGCTATGCTTGTGGACGTGGATTAGGTTTGAGTGCTTCCATGACAGATGTGAGATTGTTAATTAATGGTTTATTTAAGGTGGCAACTTTAATACACATCTGGGTGGATTGAGGTACCTGGGATTCCAGTGATTGCCTGTTTTTCTTTATGGACCGCCACCCAGGCTCAAAGGGATTATGAGATTATTCATGCTACAAACTTTTGTGTGCAGCCACAAGCTACTATGGGCTCTAGCATAGTTGATTAAGTTGTGTGAACTCTTATAGTGGTTGACTTGCAGACGTAGGGGAAAGTAGGTGTAACTGTCTACCCGATCGTAAGGTGCAAACACTTCTAAAAGGCATGTCTCGGTCATCCGTCTCTCAAACACCATGTAGTGCGAGAATTCCAATGGAGGAGATCGAGTCATGTGGGGAAAAGTGCGCAAACCTCTGCGGAGTGTATAAACTAATCATAGTTAGCTGTGTCCCCGGTTATGGAAGTTTTGAGTATCTAGTACTTGGATTATCATGTGAATCTCATCATGTTACTGTAATTAAGTTTGTTGGGTTTAAAGATGATTCTTAATTGGGATTGAGTTGGGTGAACCTTCTCAATGTTTAACAAACACCATGATAGTTAAATAAAATTTATTCCTTTGAAGTAGGGAAAAACTGGCTTGTTGCAAAACTGTAACCATAGAGCTTTCCATCAGTCTTATATGCATATAGTGATAGTATTATTCTGTTCATTAATCTCTATGTGTTACATTTCCAGCATATTCCATGTGCTGACCCGTTTCGGGCTGCAACGTTCATGTTGTAGACTTTTTAGACGACGAGTAAGGTGCCTTAGGTCGTGGTCTTATACTCAGTGATGTCGTTGGAGTTGATGGACTCGCTTATCTTCCAAGCCTTCCGCTGTTATCGTTTTTAGATGGCCTTAAGCCATATTTATTGTAATAAGCTCTCTCTTGAGACATTCGATGTAATAAGTGTGTGATTGCTACTCTGTTATAAATCCTTCAAGTACTATGTGTGTCAGCATTACTGATCCAGGGATGACACTAAAGCACAGAGATCAGACTGTTTGAGGTCTGGTCGCTACAGTTGTCCTTGAATATTACCTTGGGGTGCCTTCGGCATCCCCAAGCTTAGGCTCTTGCCACTCCTTATTCCATAGTCCATCGAATCTTTACCCAAAACTTGAAAACTTCACAACACAAAACTTAACAGAAAACTCGTAAGCTCCGTTAGTATAAGAAAATAAGACCACCACTTAGGTACTGTAATGAACTCATTCTAAATTCATATTGGTGTAATATCTACTGTATTCCAACTTATCTATGGTTCATACCCTCCGATACTACTCATAGATTCATCAAAATAAGCAAACAACACATAGAAAACAGAATCTGTCAAAAACAGAACAGTCTGTAGTAATCTGTATCAAACGTATACTTATGGAACTCCAAAAATCCTAAAAAATTAGGAAGTTCTAAGTAATTTGTTTACCAATCCATAGCAAAAAGAATCAGATCATAATCACGTTTCTGTGAATTATCAAAACTAATTTACTGTGTGCAAAAGTTTCTGATTCTCAGTAGGATCAACACAACTATCACCGTAAGTTATCCTAAAGGTCTTACTTGGCACTTTATTGAAACAAAACCTATAAAACATGATTACTACAGTAGCATAATCATGTGTACACACAAAAACAGTAAGGATAAATATTGGGTTTTCTCCCAACAAGCGCTTTTCTTTAATGCCTTTCTAGCTAGGCATGATGATGACAATGATGCTCACATAAAAGATAAGAATTGAAACATAACGGGCGCATCATGAAGCATATGACTAGCACATTTAAGTCTAACCCACTTCCTATGCATAGGTATTTTGTGAGCAAACAACTTATGGGAACAATAATCAACTAGCATAGGAAGGCAAAACAAGCATAACTTCAAGATTTCAACACATAGGGAGGAAACTTAATATTATTGCAATTCCTACAAGCATATGTTCCTCCCTCATAATAATTTTCAGTAGAATCATGAATGAATTCAACAATATAACCATCACCTAAAGCATTCTTTTCATGATCTACTTGCATAGAAAATTTACTACTCTCAACATAAGCAAAATTCTTCTCATTCGGAATAGTGGGAGTATCATAAGAGACTCGAATACTATAAATTGTTTCCACATTAAAAGAGTAATGTTCAGAAAAAGGGTAATCATAATCATGACAAGTTTTATAAATATAATCATCACTACTTTCTATAGCATAAGTTTCATCACAATAATCATCATAAGTAGCAACTTCGTTCTCATCATAATCGGTTGAAACCTCTCCCAAGATAGTGGAATCATCACAAAATAAAGTTGACACTCTTACAAATCCACTTTCATATTCATCACAATAAAATTCAACATCCTCCAAAATAGTGGGATCACTACTTCCTAAAGTTGACATTATTCCAAGCCCACTTTCATCAATATAATCATCATAAATAGGAGGCATGCTTTCATCATAATAAATATTCTCACAAAAACTTGGGGGACTAAACATATCATCTTCATCAAACATAGCATCCCCAAGCTTGTGGCTTTGCATATCATTAGCATCATGGATATTCAAGGAATTCATACTAACAACATTACAATCATGCTCATCATTCAAAGATTTAGTACCAAGCATTTTAATGCATTCTTCTTCTAGCAATTGAGCACAATTTTCCATTCCATCATTATCACGAAAGATATTAAAAAGATGAAGCGTATGAGACAAACTCAATTCCACTTTTTTGTAGTTTTCTTTTATAGACTAAACTATTGATAAAACAAGAAACAAAAAGATTCGATTGCAAGATCTAAAGATATACCTTCAAGCACTCACCTCCTCGGCAACGACGCCAGAAAAGAGCTTGATGTCTACTACACAACCTTCTTCTTGTAGACGTTGTTGGGCCTCCAAGTGCAGAGGTTTGTAGGACAGTAGAAAATTTCCCTCAAGTGGATGACCTAAGGTTTATCAATCTGTGGGAGGCGTAGGATGAAGATGGTCTCTCCCAAACAACCCTGCAACCAAATAACAAAAAGTCTCTTGTGTCCCCAACACACCCAATACACTGGCAAATTGTATAGGTGCACTAGTTCGGCGAAGAGATGGTGATACAAGTGCAATATGGATGGTAGATATAGGTTTTTGTAATCTGAAAATATAAAAACAGCAAGGTAACTAATGATAAAAGTGAGCATAAACGGTATTGCAATGGTAGGAAACAAGGCCTAGGGTTCATACTTTCACTAGTGCAATTTCTCTCAACAATAATAACATAGATAGATCATATAACAATCGCTCAACATGCAACAAAGAGTCACTCCAAAGCCACTAATAGCGGAGAACAAACGAAGAGATTATGGTAGGGTACGAAACCACCTCAAAGTTATCCTTACTATTATATCTATTCAAGAGTCTGTAGTAAAATAACATGAAGCTATTCTTTCCGTTCAATCTATCATAGAGTTCATACTAGAATAACACCTTAAGACACAAAACAACCAAAACCCTAATGTCACCTAGATACTCCATTGTCACCTCAAGTATCCGTGGGTATGATTATATGATATGCATCACACAATCTCAAATTCATATATTCAACCAACACAAAGTACTTCAAAGAGTGCCGCAAAGTTTCTACCGGAGAGTCAAGACGAAAACGTGTGCCAACCCCTATGCATAGGTTCATGGGAGGAACCCGCAAGTTGATTACCAAAACATGCATCAAGTGGATCACGTGATATCCCATTGTCACCACAGATAAGCACGACAAGACATACATCAAATGTTCTCAAATCCTTAAAGACTCAATCCGATAAGATAACTTCAAAGGGAAAACTCAATTCATCACAAGAGAGTAGAGGGGGAGAAGGATCATAAGATCCAACTATAATAGCAAAGCTCACGATACATCAAGATCGTGCCATAGAGAGAACACGAGAGAGAGAGAGAGAGAGAGATCAAACACATAGCTACTGGTACATACCCTCAGCCTCGAGGGTGAACTACTCGCTCCTCGTCATGGAGAGCGCCGTGATCATGAAGATGGCCACCGGTGAGGGATCCCCCTCCGGCAGGGTGCCAGAACGGGCTCCCGAGAGGTTTTTGGTGGCTACAGAGGCTTGCGGCGGCGGAACTCCCGATCTATCTTGTCCTTCGATGGTTTTAGGGTATATGGGAATATATAGGCGAAAGAAGTCGGTTTGGGGAGTCTCGAGGGGGTCAGGAGGGTGGAGGGCGCGCCCAGAGGGGTGGGCGCCCCCCCTATCTTGTGGCCTCCTGGACGCTTCCATGGCTTGCACTCCAAGTTCCCGGGATTGCTTCTGTTCCAAAAATAAATTTTCCGAAGGTTTCATTCCGTTTGGACTCCGTTTGATATTCCTTTTCTTTGAAATACTGAAACAGGCAATAAAACAGCAATATGGGCTGGGCCTCCAGTTAGTAGGTTAGTCCCAAAAGTAATATAAAAGTGTATAATAAAGCCTGTAATCATTCAAAACAGATAATAAAATAGCATGAATGCTTCATAAATTATAGATACGTTGGAGACGTATCACCGTGCTCCCTTCAGCATCTCTACAAGCTCCCCCATGCCTCCTGGCAAAGAGGCGGATGGCCACAAGGCCTGGGCAAGGCCCTGCATCACCTGCCGAACTTGTTCGTGCAACTGTGAGAGCTCTTGCAGAAGATCGCCTGCGGATCCGGGCATCTCCTCTTCAAGACAACCTATCAACATACCTACAGGTATAATTATATTAGCCCACTTCTTCGCTGAAATTTATAATGGTTCGTTAGTGCACTTACTAAAAATGCCGCGTCGAAGCCTCTTATTCTCCTTGACGGAGTTAGCAAGCTGGGCCCGAATATCCTTTAATTCGATGTCCAGTCAGGTGTTCGCGCTCTGGAGATTATTTTTCTCCTGTATAACCTTTGTAAGCACACGCTCGCCAGCCTTCAGCTGCCGTTGAGCATATTGCTCATCCTCTGGTACAATCTCCGGATTTCCTCCGGGATTGTCTGCAGAATCTATTGTTAGATTTGCATTCGTGCCGAATACTAACTGGTACATGCTTTTACATTATTTACGATCAAAACAAGCATAACCAGATGGGGCCTTCCTGGACTCCTCCATTCCGGCAATTGCGGCCTGCAGTTGGGCTTTGCATTCCTCAAGCTCTTTAGACAGCTGGGTATTCTTCTCTGTCAGAACCTATGCACACAAGGTTACTTAAAACAATTGTGCCAACTGTTTCAAGTCTCAGGGGCTATTGATATACATACTTATCTAATTTTCTTACCCGTATATCCTTTACATACTGGTCCGTCGCTCTGGCAAGGCCATCTTGAGCAGCCCGGATGTACGCTTCCCCTGAGTTGAAGGCGTTAAACGCCTCTTCAGAGAAATTAGGGTCGCGTAGTGTGGCCCGTCGGAGCCTATGATTCATGGCGCTCTCCACTTCGGAGTTTGTAGCGGAGAATATATCCACATCCTCTGTAGGAGGATTGTACGACATTGTCCCCGCGGTGACCTCCTCCCTTGAGTCCGGCCTCGGAGTCCGGCTGGTGGAGGCGTGGCCGGTAGGCTCTCCGGATATCGTCCGGCGAGCAATTTTCCTGCCAGGAGACATCGGACATTGTTATATTTTAACAATGATAGTTACGTGGCAGGGTTTTAAACATACCTTTGCAACGGCGTCTCGGTCCTGGCCGCCTTCCTTTTAAGCCTACCCGGCTTTGGTGCCCCTTGTTGACGAGTCACCATGGGTTCGGCATGGCGTCCCGATGGCCTTCCCTGTAAGACGCAATATATGTGCGGTGGGTAAGGCGTAGAGAGGGAATCCTTTTTGGAAGTTGGGACTCTGGCTTTACTTGCATGTGATACAGGGAGTAGGCCAAGATAATCAGCTATGATGGCCACCAACACACCATCGCAGCTTAACTGATAAAATGTCCTGTCGACGAGCTCCACAAATATGTCCGGATCTTCTTTTAGTCCGGGGTCGAGGGCCCGGTTAGGGTCCTCTGGCTGTGGAGATGGGCTGTGAATGTCCCTCATGGATCTTCGCAGTTCCTGCTATGAATTGACAAGGTAAACATTTGTGCTAAAAATGGGGGAAAGACTAGAATAAAAGATAGCAGCTCACCCAGCTTGGGGGGTTGTACATGGAGAATCCATCCCGTGGCTTGATACGGATGAACTCCTCCTCTTCTCGTTTGTACAAATCGGATAGTATCTTTGCTAGAGCGGCGGCGGAGTACGGACCCTTATAGCCGCAGTGGGTGGCATCGTCTTCCCCATTGAAGTGCCACATGGGTTTCCCTCGATATTGAAGTGGCTGCACTCCCCGTATTATACATATTGACATAACCTCAATTATTGTCAGTCCTGATTTGGCCAGCGTCTTTATCCTGTCCATCAGGAAAAGGATCTCTCTGTTATCTTCCCCCTGGGGGCTCCGAGGGCGCTAGCTATGGCGTTTCTTCGACGGGGCATTTACAAACTCGGGAAGGCCCTTCCGAATAGGGTCCGGAAGAGGGACGTCCTCTATGTAGAACCACTCCGAAGGCCAGTCCTCGGATGTCTTCTTCGGGGTACCGGACAGGTATCCGTCTCGGCGATGCGCCATATTTGGCTCCGCCCACTTGATATACCTACCCCTCCTGAGTGTAGGGTACGAGGCAGAATAGCCTCTTCCACAGCTCGAAATGAGCTTCGCAACCCAGAAACAGCTTGCAGAAGGTGACGTAGCCTGCGATATGCAGTATGGAGGCTGGGGTAAAGTTGTGCAGCTGGAGGCCGTAGAACTCCAAGAGCCCGCGGAGGGAAGGATGGATTGGAAATCCGAGTCCCCTCAGCAAATAGGGGATGAAGCATACCCACTCCCCGTTGGATGGGTTTGGAGAAGTCTCCGCTTGCTCCCCACCATTATAAGTGGCTAGTCCAGCTCGGACGGGGACCATCTATGCAGGCAGGAGGAACCCCTTGGTCTACAACTCTACTAGTCGGCTGTGGGGGACATAACATTTCTCCCAATTGCCTGGCCTAGTGCTACGGGGGCGAGAGGAAGAGCTGTGACGGCCGGCCATGATGGGATGTCTTCTTCCGAGCACGTTCTGATGAATACTCGCTGGGGGAGAATGGTGTGATTTGGATCTGAGGATCCCCGTCTCTTTAAATAGACGATTTTCTCGCATGGTCACGGTGGCAAATGTAAAAATGCCCCGACTTCTCGCATTCGATCAACACGTGGAGACTGCTATTATTAAAGCACAGAAGCCGAGGAGTGCAACATTAATGGAAAGCTGGATATTGCTCGTTACAACAGGTACTCTGGAGAATTTTCGTGAAGAACCCGCCTTGGAATGCCGAAGACAATCTGCACACCTGACTCATCGTCATTGAAGCCTGGTTCGGGGGCTACTGAGGGAGTCTGAGACTAAGGGGTCCTCGGACAACCAAACTATATACTTTGGCCGGACTGTTGGACTATAAAGATACAAGATTAAAGACTTCGCCCCATGTCCGGATGGGACTCTCCTTTGCGTGGAAGGAAAGCTTGGCAATTCGGATATGTAGATCTCCTTCTCTATAACCGACTTTGTGTAACCCTAGCCCCCTCCGGTGTCCATATAAACTAGAGGGTTTACTCCATAGGACAACAACAATCATAATCATAGGCTAGCTTCTAGGGTTTAGCCTCTACGATCTCGTGGTAGATCAACTCTTGTAATACTCATATCATCAAGATCAATCAAGTAGGAAGTAGGGTATTACCTCCATCGAGAGGGCCCGAACCTGGGTAAAACTTCGTGTCCCCTGCCTCCTGTTACCATTAGCTTTAGACGCATAGTTCGGGACCCCCTACCCGAGATCCGCCGGTTTTGACACCGACACTGCCCCCCAGGGGTACAAGGGTAACTTGGCCGGGTGTAGGACCCGGCCGTCAGCGTCTCTGGTCGCCGGCTTCTCCGCCGGCAGCTGGGGCCCGCCGCTTGGTGGGCCCCGCCGACTGGTCTGGTACGGAGCCGACAGGCCGCCTCCGCCACTGGCGGGTCTGGTTGGTGGCTGATCACTGTAGCCATGATGCTAATGACGTAGGCTTGGTTAGGGGAGCGTGGCTACAGTCCCGCCGCCTAGTGGGAGATCACTGTAGCCACACCACGCCTTATCTGGTCAATGGTGCACGGGCCCCGAGGGGGGAACGGGCCGCCTGCTGGAAGCCGACCTCCCTTGGATCCGGCTGGTCTGGCTTCCGCCGTCTTCCGGGCTCTCCCTGCTAGGTAGGGCCAGTCGCCTGCAGGCCATATCGATAGGTCCTCATGGGAACAGGGCTCCGCCTGTCAGGAATGACGTCAAGGGGGAAGTGGCAATAGTGTAGCGTCGTGCGGAGATCTCCGCTTGTACGGGGCACTATGGCCATACCAAGCCCGGGATTCGGGGCGTGAGGGACTACACTGTAGCCTCACCCCTTCTCGTCCTCTTGATGAGGGGCGCAAACTCCTGACGGCACTAGGTGGCCGCCTGCTAGAAGCCGGCCTCTACGGAGGCCGTCTGCTAGGAGTCGGCCCGTCTTGGTGTCGTCTGCTGGTACTCAGCCGTCTTCGGGCAGCCGGCCGTTGAGCCAGCCGGCCACCAGAAGGTGGCGCTTCATTCTGGAGTCTCGTGGGGAAAAGTCGGCCCAAAGTCTTGAAAGGCTCAGGGACTCGGGTTAGGATACACGTGGCCCATTACTCCGAGAGTAGTCCCCGTAGCAGGTGAGGCATCGCGGTTGACAGGCCATGCAGCCCCAGCAGTTTCCTTCCATGTCGCGCTCTGATCAAACGCTCGGTCGGCCTTGTGATGTGCCAGCTACCGGAGCTGATTTGACAAGGCGGGCTCGTCCACCGATTCGAACTCCCAGGCGGGAAGCAGATGGCGTGCCTGCTAAGCTTCCCTAGGCCTGCCGCCCGCCACGAGCACGCCATGTGGCGCACATCAGCCTGGCCAGCCTGCCACCCCACACTCTTGATGGGACGTGACAGCAGGCCGGGCCCGCCACCACTGGGCCTCGGCACGTGGGCGGATCCGCTACGGCCGAGGCAGGCGGTTGCGATTCCCATGGGAGTTACTGCGCAGTAACTCTGCGTAGTAATTTGGGGGTCGTGGGGTCGTGGGCGCAGTTAATCCCACGATCTCACGTCCCGCCCCCTCGGCTTCGCAGCCCGAGGGCTATAAGTATGGGGAGGCAGGGGAGTGAGCACGTGCGCCCTCCTACCCACTCTTTCTTCCTCCTCTCTCTGCTGCTGCTGCTTCGTGCCCACCATAGCGCCGCCGCAGTTTGCTGTTGCCGAGCCTCTTCTCCCCACGCAACCCCACTCGGACGCCATGGTGCAAGAGAAGGGAGGAGACTGGGACGGCTCGGTGGCGATCGAGGATCACCTCACCTTCCTCCGGGCCACGCGTCGGATGCCCAACGCAGCCTTCGTCAAGGTGCGGGTGCCGCCGCGGGAGGAGATCTTGCTGGCGCTGCAGGGGGGCGAGAGGGTCGTCTTCCGCTTGCATTTCCTCTGCGGCTTCGGTCTCCTGGTGAGCGGGTTCCTCCGCTCGTTCATGGACTTTTGCCACATCTAGCCACACCACTTGACGCCCAACACCGTGACGCTACTGTCCGCCTTCGTCACGGCGTGCGAGGGCTAGCTTGGCATCCTCCCCACCATCGAGCTGTGGGGAGCTTTCTTCCACGCCAAGCTGGGCACCTCCTCCAACGAGACGGCGGCCGAGTGCAGTGCCTTCATCGCCGTGTGCCGGCCGTTGAAGAAGAACGCCTTCCCGGTCATCAAGCTGTCACAGTCGGTGAAACTGTGGCAGCAATCGTACTTTTACGTGGAGAACATCGACTCGGTGGTCGACTTCATCAACCTACCGCCCTACGAGGATGGCCCCCCTGTTGGGCCTCGGGCCAACTAGGGCTACAAGCCGAAGCCCATATCGGCCGACATGGACGCCGCCGTCAACTGGCTCCGGGTGCTGACGCAGGCGGAGGGTCTCGTGGCGTCCGATCTACTGATCGCCTTTATCGAGCATCAGGTTCTCCCGCTCCAAGGCCGTCCTCATCTGATCAGTCGGATGAGCGGGTACCACGACCCGAGCCGGATGTGCACAAAGGACATGCCGACTGCCGAGGTGGCCTGAATGGTGAACGAGATCTCCGACCTCAAGGTGTCGGAGGGGTCCTGGCGGTTCGGCAAACGGCCATACTCCCGTGACAACCCGCCGCCTGCCGTAAGTCTCCTAGCTTTCTCTCTTTAGTTTTTGCCTTGGTCTTGGTCTTGGTATGAAGTGGTCCATCTTTGGAGCGCAGATCTACATGTTTTCAGCGATGGCCACCATTGTGGGGTCGGGTGGTAACTACCAACCGGACCGGGAGGTGAGCGACGTGTACGACCCCGACTTGGGGGCGGCCGCCTTGGAGGACGACGTCGTAGCCGGAGGTGACGAAGCAAGCGGCTCCGAAGAAGGGGGCGGCATGGAGACTTGGCCCGATGACGACGACGAGGAATACAAGCTTCTCCTCGCCCGGGGCGCTGTTAACATAGGCGTCGGCCCCTCCGCCGAGCCGTCAGCCTGAGGCGGCAAGCGCAAGCGGAAATAGGGTGCCGCCCTGTTCGGCAGCGCGCCGAAGAAGCCCAAGAACCCGGCCATCACGACCCGACAGAAGGAGGCCGCGGCGAAGGTGGCCAAGTTCCAGAGGCAGCCGAAGGCGCCGCCCATGGTGTCGGTGTAAGTGTTTCTCTTACGCTTTTCCCTTTCTTGCCGATCTGGCCTAAAAATTTCTTTGCCCTGCTTTCTTATCTCAGGGCCCCACTCACTCTCAACAAGTCAGCCGCCGCCTCCGTCATCAAGTCGGCGGAGACCTCCGCCACCATCCGGCGAATCGATCCGGCCGCCGACCTCTAGGAGGCGCAGGAGCAAAACGCGTGGAAGGTGCATGGGGAGTAGGACGCCTCCCACCTGGAGAAGGCGGAGGCTGACAAGGCGGAGGCGTCCGTGCTGAAGAAGCTGGCGGAGGCGGAAGCCGATGCTGCGGCGAAGGCGCGGCTCACGAAGGCCGCACGTTGTCAGGAGCCGCTGCTCGTGGCTCCCCTCAATTCCGCGCCACCTCTGCCAGAGTTTGTGGCGACGATTGGGGGAGCCGGCGACGAGCAGCCGGCCATGGAGAGGGAGGGCGGCGACGTTGCCATGCTGGACGTTGTGGTGCCTCCGCCACCACCGACTGGCAGAGCGCAAGACAGGCGGCCGGCCGCCTCTCCGGCGCCACCAGCCGGGAACGAGGTGGTAGCAGGCCCAACTCTTGAGACCCGCACACCCGTGCGATGTCGTCTCACGAAGGCGGTCTCGGCACCGTGACCGTTGGAGGCCGGCGGCGCGAGCTCGTCAGTCACAGACACCGAGGTGACCAGCGCCGCGCCCTCCGGCTGGGTGCGTGGAGGCAGGACGGGAGCCTTGAACCAGGCGGCCCTCGACATCCAGGCCAAGCTTTGAGCTGAAGCCGACGCCCTCAAGCGGTACAATGAGGCATTCTTGGACTCACGAGCGGCCATACGGGTATGCTTCTCACTCCTTTGTTTTTTGATCCTTTTATTTCTTGGTGGGGGCGCGCCAGCGCACCCACTGGGTGTAGTCCCCAAGTTTTGGGCCGGCTGCTAAGCAGGCGGTCCGGAACTTTAACTTGCGAGCATCAAATGCTAACTCCATTTCATATCCCTATTGCAGGATTACCACAACCTTCGCGCGGCCACCTTCAACTCTGGAGTCCGGGAGCTAGAGAAGCAGACCGCCAACTTGTCAGAGAGCCACAGTAAGTCTTGGCTTTCTTTCTCCGCGGGGGCATGCTGGTACACCCGCAGGCTATAGTCCCCGAGATTTAGGCCGACTGCTGAGCAGTCGGGCCGGATCTTCCCAGTAACTGTATTTCCCTTGTTGATTATTGCTAACTTCTTTCTCTGCGGGGGCGCGATAGCGCACTAGCGGGCTGTAGTCCCCGAGATTCGGGCCGACTGCTGAGAAGTCGGGCCGGATCTCCCCGGCAACTGCATCCCTTCCTTGTTGAGTGTAGACGTCCTTTCTTCTTCTCTCTTTGCAGAGGCAAACGCCGCCTTGCAGCAGCAGCTGGGCGAGGCCAACACTGTGTTGCGTGCCAAGGAGGCGGAGTGCAGCAAGCTAGCTGAGGAGCATGACCGACTGGTCATGCAGCTGTCGGAGCAGATGGAGCGTCTCAAGACAACTCAAAAGGAGGCGAAGATGAAGGAGACCGACCTCCTCGCTGAGTTTGAGACCGAGCGCTCCACCTGGGCCGACAAGGAGGCGCAGCTGACTGCCGGCTTCGGTAGCATTGACGACATGGTCGACGGTAAACTTCTTCTTTTTCCTTTCTTTGAATCGTCGGCCTCTATTCAAGCCGACTGCTAGCTTATAACCTCTGGCTTCCTTGCCCTTCACCCAAAAAGACTTCTTCCCAGGCCACTCCGTCGCCTCGGACCAGTCCATTGAGGCTTATCGCAAGGAGGGGAGGGCAGAAGGCGTGCAGATTGCCGCCGATGCTCCCCGGACCCTTAACGAGCAGCTTCTCAGCATCCAGGCCCGCCTTCGGCAAGCTCACCAGATGTTGCGCCGTCTTCAATGCGTCGGGGCCCAGGCGATCTCCACCCTCTGTCCAGGCGTGCCGGCTCTGCGCACTCCCAGGCGGACTGCCGACTAGCTGGAGGTGGCTGTCGGTCGCCTCGAAGCCTGGAAAGGCTCTTTGGCTCGGGCTGGAGTGCACCGGGCTCTTGAATTCATCAAGGCGTGGTATCCTAGGCTAGATCTAGCCCAGCTGACCATGTTTCGGCTGGAGGCGCAGGAGGAGCTGGTGGCGGTGGAGGACGACCTTGTCAAGCGGGTGGCGGCGACCGTCGACTACACCGACACCAGCGTCTTCGTCCTGGAGCTGGTTGACGACGGCGCCGAGGCGCCGCTAGAGTGCTTCGGGCTAAATCCGGAGGACTCATCTGAGGTGATTGATTCCAGCAACGAAGGGGAGGAGGTGGAGGACGAGGAAAGCGAGGAGGACGTGCCGAAGGTTGGAGCGGACATCCAGTCTTAACCTGACCGCGCCTCTTGCAATGATCCGTGCTCAAGCACACCGACTTCTACTGGAGGCGACCAGGAGGAGACCGACAAGCTGTCCGCTCCACCAACCGGCGCTGCCGACTCTGCCGTCTAGCTGTCCGCTGCTCCAACCGGCGCCGCCGACTCCACCGTCCAGCCGGAACCCTCTGCTGCTCCAACAGGCGCCGCCGACTCCACCGTACAGCCGGAACCCTCTACTGCTCCTTAGGCTGTTGCCTTTATTTTCCCTATTTATCGGTCTCGATAGACTTTTGTTAAATTGCACAATTCCACCCGCGGGGTGTATTTCAAACTATGTTGGATGCTGGCCAATGGGCCTTTTGCTTATGTACATATTCTTCGTCGCAAATTGTGCTTTGTTTGCCGACTTCTGACTTTTCTTGCTTTCTGCTCCTTGCTTTTTTCCTTTGCCGCCCTCCCTTGGCTACCCTCTTGCCAGCCAAACAGCCGCTCTGCGGACTGCGACTGGGTTGAGTACTTAGCTATTTACGGGAGGGCAAGTACTTAGCCGTTTGGAGTGTTGGCAAGGTAAGCAGAAGCCGGCCGGCCGGCTGCTCGGCAGCCGGTCGAAGAGGCGGGATGCCGGCCCTGGCTATGTGCACTTTTTTCCTTAGCCATTTTTCGTGTGGGCGGCTCTTTGCAACCCCTGTCCACCGTACACTCGCTCTGCGAGCTGCGGCTTGTGACAGAAGAAGTTTTTTTGGTGCCGACACACTACTTGTGCGCCAGCAGGAAACGGTACATAGTAGAAGGCGGCGAGCCTCCGGGCCGACTAGTCGAACCCGGTGCCAGGCGGAATGAAACAACACTTTCATAGGCATAATACTTATCCCATAGATAAAAGAGGGTAGTCCTCAAGCTCTTCTCACGGGACCCGAAGTCTTCGTACTTAATACAGAAGGTAGCGTGATACATACTGCTTTTAACTGTAAAATCTTCGGAGGAGGTTTGCGTTCCATGGCCTCTCTGTCTCCTTGCCGGAGTCGTCTCTCTTGCGTGCTCTGGGCTTCTGAGCGTCGATTAGGTAGTAGGAATCGTTACCCAGCACTTTATTGATGATGAAAGGGCCTTCCCAAGGTGTCGAGAGCTTGTGTTGGCCAGCTGTTCGTTGTATCAGCCGGAGCACAAGGTCTCCCTCTTGGAAGGATCTTGGCTTGACCTTGCGATGGTAGTATCGGCATAGACTCTGCTGGTAGATGGCGGACCGGCTGAGTGCCAACAGCTGTCTCTCTTCCAGCAGATCGACACCGTCTTCTTGTGCTTCTTTGGCCTCCGTCTCGTTGTATGATACATCCATTTTGCATCATGCTTTTATATCAATATTTATTGCATTATGGGTTGTTATTACACATTATATCTCAATACTTATGGCTATTCTCCCTTATTTTACAAGGTTTACCATGAAGAGGGGGAATGCCGGCAGCTGGAATTCAGGCTGGAAAAGGAGCAAATATTGGAAACCTATTCTGCACAGCTCCAAAAATCCTGAAACTCCATGGAATTCAGTTTTGGAATTAATAAGAATTATTGAGCAAAGAAAACACCAGAGGGGTCCCACACCCTAGCCAGGAGGGTGGGGGCCGCGCCCACACCTACTGGGCGCTCCCCCTGTCTCCTCAGCCCCCTGGTGGCCCTCCGGTGCCCATCTTCTGCTATATGAAGGCTTTTACCCTGGAAAACAACAGAGGCAAGCTTACGAGACGAAACTCCGCCGCCACGAGGCGGAACCTTGGCGGAACCAATCTAGGGCTTCGGCAGAGCTGTTCTGCCGGGGAAACTTCCCTCCGGGAGGGGGAAATCATCACCATCGTCATTACCAACGATCCTCTCATCGGGAGGGGGTCAATCTCCATCAACATCTTCACCAGCACCATCTCCTCTCAAAACCCTAGTTCATCTCTTGTTTCCAATCTTGTATCAAAACCACAAATTGGTACCTGTGGGTTGCCAGTAGTGTTGATTACTCCTTATAGTTGATGCTAATTGGTTTACTTGGTGGAAGATCATATGTTCAGATCCTCAATGCATATTATTACTCCTCTGATTATGAACATGAATATGCTTTGTGAGTAGTTACGTTTGTTCCTGAGGACATGGGTGAAGTCTTGCTATTAGTAGTCATGTGAATTTGGTATTCGTTCGATATTTTGATGAGATGTATGTTGTCTTTCCTCTAGTGGTGTTATGTGAACATCGACTACATGCCACTTCACCATTATTTGGGCCTAGAGGAAGGCATTGGGAAGTAATAAGTAGATGATGGGTTGCTAGAGTGACAGAAGCTTAGACCCTAGTTTATGCGTTGCTTCGTAAGGGGCTGATTTGGATCCATATGTTTAATGTTGTGGTTAGGTTTCACCTTAATACTTCTTTTGTAGTTGCAGATGCTTGCAATAGAGGTTAATCATAAGTGGGATGCTTTTCCAAGTAAGGGCAGTACCCAAGCACCGGTCCACCCACATATCAAATTATCAAAGTACCGAACGCGAATCATATGAGCGTGATGAAAACTAGCTTGACGACAATTCCCATGTGTCCTCGGGAGCTCTTTTATCGTTATAAGAAATTGTCCAGGCTTGTCCTTTGCTATAAAAAGGATTGGGACACCTTGCTGCACTTTATTTACTTTCATTGCTTGTTACCCGTTACAATTTATCTTATCACAAAACTATATGTTACCTACAATTTCAGTGCTTGCAGAGAAAACCTTACTGAAAACCGCTTGTCATTTCCTTCTGCTCCTTGTTGGGTTCGACACTCTTACTTATCAAAAGGACAATGATAGATCCCCTATACTTGGGGGTCATCAAGACACTTTTCTGGCGCCGTTGCCGGGGAGTGAAGCGCCTTTGGTGAGTGGAACTTGGTAAGGAAACATTTATATAGTGTGCTGAAATTTTCTGTCACTTGTTACTATGGAAACTAATCCTTTGAGCGGCTTGTTCGGGGTATCTTCACCCCGACCAGAAGAGCAAAGAGTTGCTCCTCAACCTACTGAACATACTGAAAATATTTACATTGAGATTCCTTCGGGTATGATAGAGAAACTACTAGCTAATCCCTTTGCAGGAGATGGAACATTGCATCCCAATTTACACCTTATCTTTGTGGATGAAGTTTGTGGATTATTTAAGCTTGCAGGTATTCCCGATGATGTTGTCAAAAGGAAGGTCTTCCCTTTATCTTTTAAGGGAGATGCATTGACATGGTATAGGCTGTGTGATGATACGGGATCTTGGAATTATAAACGATTGAAGTTGGAATTTCACCAGTAGTTCTATCCTATGCATCTTGTTCATCGTGATCGTAATTACATATATAATTTCTGGCCTCGAGAAGGAGAAAGCATCGCTCAAGCTTGGGGGAGGCTTAAGTCAATGTTATATTCATGGCCCAATCATGAGCTCTCCAGAGAAATGATCATTCAAAAAATTTATGCTCGGCTTTCTCAAATGATCGCAACATGCTCGATACTTCTTGTGCTGGTTCTTATATGCTGAAGACTATTGAATTCAAATGGGATTTATTGGAAAGAATTAAACGCAACTCTAAAGATTGGGGTTCCGACAATGGTAAGGAGTCAGGTATAACACCTAAGTTTGATTGTGTTAAATCTTTTATGGATACCGATGCTTTTCGTGGATTTAGCGCTAAGTATGGACTTGACTCTGAGATAGTAGCTGCTTTTTGTGAATCTTTTGCTACTCACGTTGATCTCCCTAAGGAGAAGTGGTTTAAATATAATCCTCCCATTGAAGTAAAAGTAGTTGCACCTATTACGGTTGAAGAAAAGACTGTCACTTATAATGATCCTACTGTTCCTACTACTTATGTTGAGAAACCTCCTTTTCCTGTTAGGATAAAGGATCATGCTAAAACTTCGACTGTTGTCCGTAAGAGTAATACTAGGACTTATACACCTCCTGAGCAAATCAAAGTTGAACCTAGCATTGCTATGGTCAAAGATCTCTTGGATGATGATTTAGATGGGGATGTTATTTATTTCTGTGGTGAGACTGCTAATATTGTTAGACCAGATGCTAAGATACATAGACCTGTTGTAGGCATGCCTATTATTTCTGTTAAAATAGGAGATCATTGTTATCATGGCTTATGTGATATGGGTGCTAGTGCTAGTGCAATAGCCTATGACTTATATAAAGAAATTATGCATGATATTGCACCCGCTAAATTGGAAGGTATTGATGTTACTATCAAGCTTGCCAATAGAGATACTATTTCACCAGTTGGGATTGCTAGAGATGTTGAAGTTTTGTGTGGGAAGGTTAAATATCCTGCTGATTTTCTTGTTCTTAGTTCCCCACAAGAAGAATTTTGTCCCATTATTTTTGGTAGACCCTTCTTGAATACTGTTAATGCTAGGATTGATTAAAAAGGATATTGTTGAAATTGGCTTAGGGGATATGTCTCATGAGTTTAATTTTGCTAAGTTTCGTAGACAACCCCGTGATAAAGAATCACCTAGTAAGGATGAGATTATTGGTCTTGCTTCTATTGTCGTGCCTCCTACTGATCTATTAGAACAATATTTGCTAGACCATGCCAAACCAGTTAGAGATCCTCAACGAAGATTGAATCCTAAGATGAAGGAACTGGTAAGAAAGGAGATACTAAAGCTCCTTGAGGCAGGTATAATTTATCCCGTTGTTGATAGTGATTGGGTAAGCCCTGTCCATTGTGTTCCTAAAAAGGGAGGTATTACAGTCGTTCCTAATGATAAAGATGAATTGACCCCGCAAAGAATTATTACAGGTTATAGGATGGTAATTGATTTCTGTAAATTAAATAAAGCTAATAAGAGAGATCATTACCCTTTACCTTTTATTGATCAAATGCTAGAAAGACTATCCAAGCACACACATTTTTGCTTTCTAGATGGTTATTCTGGTTTCTCTCAAATACCTGTGTCAGCAAAGGATCAATCAAAAACTACTTTTACTTGCCCTTTCGGTACTTTTGCTTATAGAGGTATGCCTTTTGGTTTATGTAATGCACCTGCTACCTTTCAAAGATGCATGATGGCTATATTCTCTGACTTTTGTGAAAAGATGTGTGAGGTATTCATGGATGATTTCTCCGTTTATGGATCCTCTTTTGATGATTGCTTGAGCAACCTTGATCGAGTTTTGCAGAGATGCGAAGACACCAGTCTTGTCTTGAATTAGGAAAGGTGCCACTTTATGGTTAATGAAGGCATTGTCTTGGGGCATAAGATTTCTGAGAGAGGTATTGAAGTTGATAAAGCTAAAGTTTATGCTATTGAAAAGATGCCATGTCCCAAGGACATAAAAGATATAAAAAGTTTCCTTGGTCATGCCAGTTTTTATAGGAGGTTCATTAAAGACTTTTCTAAAATCTCTAGGCCTCTAACTAATTTATTGCAAAAAGATATTCCTTTTGTCTTTGATGATGATTGTGTACAAGCATTTGAAACACTTAAGAAACCTTTGATCACTGCACCTATTTTTCAGCCACCTCATTGGAATTTACCCTTTGAAATTATGTGTGATGCTAGTGATTATGCTGTAGGTGCTGTTCTAGGGCAAAGAGTTGATAAGAAATTGAATGTTATCCAGTATGCTAGTAAGACTCTTGATAGTGCCCAGAGAAACTATGCTACTACTGAAAAAGAGTTCGTAGCAGTTGTGTTTGCATGTGATAAGTTTAGACCTTATATTGTTGATTCTAAAGTAACTATTCACACTGATTAGGCTGCTATTAAATATCTTATGGAAAAGAAAGATGCTAAACCTAGACTGATTAGATGGGTTCTCTTGCTTCAAGAGTTTAATTTGCATATTATTGATAGAAAGGGAGCTGAGAACCCCATTGCAAACAACTTGTCTAGGTTAGAGAATGTTCTTGATGACCCACTGCCTATTGATGATAGCTTTCCTGATGAACAATTAGCGGTCATTAATGCTTCTCGTACTGCTCCTTGGTATGCTGATTATGCTAATTACATTGTTGCTAAATTTATACCACCTAGTTTCACATACCAGCAAAAGAAAAAGTTCTTTTATGATTTAAGACATTACTTCTGGGATGATCCACACCTTTATAAAGAAGGAGTAGATGGTGTTATTAGACGTTGTGTACCTGATCATGAACAGGAATAGATCCTACGCAAGTGTCACTCTGAATCATATGGAGGACACCATGCTGGAGACAGAACTGCACATAAGGTACTACAATCTGGTTTTTATTGGCCTACTCTCTTCAAAGATGCTCGTAAGTTTGTCTTATCTTGTGATGAATGTCAAAGAATTGGTAATATTAGTAGACGTCAAGAAATGCCTATGAATTATTCTCTTGTTATTGAACAGTTTGATGTTTGGGGCTTTGATTATATGGGACCTTTTACTGCCTCTAATGGTTACACACATATTTTAGTTGCTGTTGATTACGTTACTAAGTGGGTAGAAGCTATTCAAACTAGTAGTGTTGATCATAGCACTTATATTAAAATGCTTAAAGAAGTTATTTTTCCGAGGTTTGGAGTCCCTAGATATCTTATGACTGATGGTGGTTCACATTTTATTCATGATGCTTTCTGTAAGATGCTTGCTAAGTATGATGTTAATCATAGAATCGCATCTCCTTATCACCCGCAGTCTAGTGGTTAAGTAGAGTTGAGCAATAGAGAGCTCAAATTAATTTTGCAAAAGACTGTCAATAGATCTAGAAAGAATTGGTCCAAAAAACTTGATGATGCATTATGGGCCTATAGAACTGCTTACAAAAACCCTATGGGTATGTCTGCGTATAAGATGGTTTATGGAAAAGCATGTCACTTACCTCTTGAACTTGAACATAAAGCATATTGGGCTACTAAAGAGCTCAACTATGCCTTCAAACTCGCCGGTGAGAAGAGGTTGTTTGATATTAGCTCACTTGATGAATGGAGAACCCAAGCCTATGAGAATGCCAAGCTATTCAAAGAAAAAGTTAAACGCTGGCATGACAAAATGATGCAAAAGCGTGAGTTTAACGTAGGTGATTATGTGTTACTACTATTCAACTCTCGTTTAAGATTTTTTGCAGGAAAACTTCTCTCTAAATGGGAAGGTCCTTACTGTCACATCCTAGTTAGCCATGCATTAGAGTGTTGCATCATGTTTACTCTTTCATCAGAAACCTGAAATGGGGATGACAGAACCCCCAGTCCCCTCTGAAACCAATTAGGGTTTACTAAAAACTTTTTCAATGAACCTGAAATGCCCTTCTAAAATGCCCATCATTTTTGTCTTGGTTCAGAACCTCTGCCAAAAGTGATGCACATTTTCCTAGGCCATCTTAGGGTTTTTGAATTAAATCATAAATATTTGAATTTGGGCATTTAAAATTATATAAAATATTTAAATGCTCAAATATCTCCAAACTAAAATGTTTCATGTTGGAAATAATCCAACTATGGACCAGGAGTAGTTTGGTGATTTTAGGAGTTGCCTAAGTATTTTATTTAATTCAACAAAGTTGCAGAAGTATTAAAAAAACAGAAACAGAAAGAAATGGAAAAACTTACCTGACGCCTGCTCCCGGCCCACCTGCCGGCCAAGCCCAGCGCCGCTCCAGCGAGCTGCTTGCCGGCCAGGCAGGCAGGCAGGTGCCCGACGGCGACCGCAGCGCGCGCCACGCACCTGCTCGCCGCCTCGCCGCTCCCCGCGCCCGGTGACGTCGTGGATCAGCCTCCCTCGCTCCCCCGAACCCCCTAGACACCCCCTCCTCTCTCCAGCTCCTCCCCCTCGCACTCCCTCGCCATGACCGACGCCACCATCGCCGTGCCTTCGTCGTAACCGTGCTTCCCGCCGCCCGTGCGTCCTCTCATCGTGTCCAGGAGCTCCGCCACTGTCCACTCCATTGAGCAAGCCGAGCCCTGAGCGCTCGCAACGCCTGAGTCCACCGCAACGACCTCGCCCGAACCACCGTCGCCGGAGATCCCCTTCAACGCCGTCGTCGCTCCGGTCCATCTCCGGCCGCACCAAGGGCTTCGTTGCACTCACTGTGAGCTTAGCCATCTTCCCCCCCCCCTCCTTTTCTTGCTCCCGAGCCGTGTAGCGACCTCCCGGAGCTCAACCGCACCCACCGCCGTGGAGCTTGTCACCGACGTGCTCCCGGTCACCCTCCGACCACTCCACGGTGTCCATCATACTCACCGTGTCACGTAGCACCTAGCTAGCTACTCCCCGCGCCTCACTGACCCCTCTAGCGTCAAGTTCGTCTTCGGCCGAACCCCGGTGGCCGCCAAAGTCGTCGCCGGCGCCAACTCCGGCCACCCCGACCCCAACGGACTCCACCAAGAGCTGCGGCTCGTCCTCAGCTCCACTCCGGTGGTCTCCGCGACCCATTTGGTGGCCGAAACAGCCAAAACCACTTCCGCCGCCGCGTCGGGCTCGCCGGCGGCTAAACGCCGGTGCAGCCGACCCGGGTTTGACCACGGGTGGGCCCTGGTTGACTCCCCTGTGTCAATGACAGGTGGGGCCCAGCCCTGTTAATTAAACAGGTTTAGTTTTATTTAAACTTTAATTAAATTAATCACCCTGACACGTGGGACCCGCTGTCAGGTTTGACCTGGACATGTCCCGTTGACCTGTTGACGTCACACTGACGTCAGCATGACGCAATAATTGATTTTCTGGAATTAATCTAATATAGGAAATTCCAGAATATAGTTTAAACTTTAAAAATTCATAACTTTTATTCTGTAACTCCAAATCAGACAAATTATATATGAAAAATGATCAGAAAAATCCAATCTATCCATCTGTACTATTTTCATGCATGATTAAACAAGTTAACCTGATGTTTAATACAGAACAAGGAAAAACACTTTAAAGGGCCATGTTTGAGTTTGAAATTTGAATCTTTGATTCAAATTGGTTCAAACCCTTTTGGTCTTAGTTGCATTAGCCCAACACACTCATATTGCTATGTTTCATGCAAGCATCATATTGTTGCACATTGTTTGGTGATGGTTGTGTATCGGTGTTCTTTGCGGCAGGTTCTGCCTCCGAGGAGTATCGTGATTACCCTAATGAAGAACCGTATCAGTGCATCGAACCATCAGGCAAGCAACCAACCATTTGATCATATCGATACAATCCCATGTTCTCGCTCCTGCTCTCTTTTACTGCATTAAGACAACGCGTTTCAAACTGCTGTGTGCTACGGTAGTTGAACCCACTTCCTCTGCATGACCTGTCATTGCCACAGTAACTAGATGAAACCCACTAGCATGTGTAGGAGTTGATTGAGCCATATGTATGTGTTGTTCCTACCATGCTATGCCTGCTATGCTTAGAGTCGTGTCAGGTCTGGTTCATCTGGGTGATGGGCTAGAGTGAAATGATTATGTCGGTAATGAGAGTGGTGTGGTGAACACGATTTGGTAAAGGTATCGATGAGAGGCCATGTAGGAGTACATGGTGGGTTGTTTCATTGAAGCCGACCTTAAGCACTGAGATCTGTATGTGTGATTTAAGAATCAGCTACTACCATGCATTGGGCCCGAAACCAATGGACCCTCTCGGCTTCTTATTCACCCTAGTTCTCCGTCCAGGAGTTGCAAGTAGTTTCTGGTGTTTGTAGCCTACTGGAGGCCGTGGACAGCGCTGACCGTAGGGGTGGGCTGTGATGCGGTAGGTACGTGGCCGGGTGTACCGAATACCCGTTAGGTATCTCGGGAACCCTGTTCACATCGTTCGGGGCCGTATGGGAAACCTCGGCTGGACTCCCTACGGATGGAACCTGGATAGGCGATAAACCTGGACTGGAGGCTTAGGTGATTAGGTAGGTCGTGGCCGACACCCACGTTGGGCTTCCGCTTGAAGGTTGCCGAGTACATGTCGTGTAAACGACGGTAAGTGGTGAGAGCGTGTATGAAGAAGTACACCCCTGCAGGGTTATCATGATCTATTCGAATAGCCGCGTCCACGGTAAAGGACTACTTGGTTGCCTATACAGTTCATAGACAAGTAAATGGAAACTACTAAAAGCCTCAAGATAAGTGTGAGTGCCGAGGATGGCTCTTCCGTAGGAAGACGGAGGTGGATCCTCGGTAGTGTGTTGAATTGGTGAGTAGTGGACTCGTGTATGCAAAACCATTTCAAGTTGGAGTCTCGTAGGTTAGCCTAGCCAAGAGTCAAAGCTGGCTTGCTGCAACAACTCCACCACCCATTCTTGATAATATGCATGTATATAGGATCTGATGTAAGTCTTGCTGAGTACCTTTGTACTCATGTTGCTATAATTTACATTTTTACAGAAGACGCTGCAACCCCTTCTGATGGGTTCTACGTAGACGTTGACATCATTGAGTAGGCTAAGGCCCAGGTGGTGATCCTGAGCTTGTGAAGGACCTCGTAGTATAGCTAGGCTTTCCAAGCCTCTTCTATTTTTCTAGTTGTCTGTACTCAGACAAGTTACTTCCGCTGCTAGTTTGTATGACTGTATGACTTGAATGCTGGGTCGGGTGACCCGTACCTTTGTGTATCTTATGTATGGCTCTCTGAGCCTTAAATAAAGTACTTGTGTCGTAGAGTCATGTTGTGATGCCTTGTTGTATTTGCACATATCGAGCATATTGTGTGTATGATTGAAATGCTTGGTATGTGTGGGATCTGACTATCTAGTTGTTTATCTTTAGTAGCCTCTCTTACCAGGAAATGTCTCCTAGTGTTACCGCTGAGCCATGGTAGCTTGCTAGTGCTCTGGAACACTTAGGCTGGCTGGCATGTGTCCTTCTTCGTTCCGGTGTCTGTCCCTTCGGGGAAATGTCACGCATAGAGTACCGGAGTCCTGTTAGCCCGCTACAGCCCGGTTTACCGGAGTCCTGCTAGCCCAGTGCTACAGCCCGGACCCACTTGCTGATGACCGACACGTTCGAAGCTGGGTCATGGATGCCTGTCCCTGTAAGTCTGTGCCACTTTAGGTTTACGACTAGTCATGTCAGCCCGGGCTCCTTATCATATGGATGCTAGCGACACTATCATATACGTGAGCCAAAAGGCGCAAACGGTCCCGGGCAAAGGTAAGGCGACACCCGTGGGGATACCGTGCGTGAGGCCGCAAAGTGATATGAGGTGTTACCGGCTAGATCGATGTGACATCGAGTCGGGGTCCTGACAGCATTGGTATCAGAGCCGGACTGCCTGTAGGTTCTCCAAGCCAAACTGGTCGATGTTGGGTCTAGAAATTCTTTAGTTATATGTAGGGGAATTGTTTGTGGGTGGAACGTAAGGCTCTTTTTACTCCTTTATCTTATGACATTCTGATCTGAGTCAGTCTATTCTTCCACCAGGGGTTAAGGAATTAGGATCTATTCTCTCTATCAGGATCACGTGTTACTAATCAGTAGTACCTTATAGGGTTGATGGATACAAGCCTAGTTCAGTTCTACTACCACGTTATGTTGTTAGGATGGATTCAGAACTTTGATATGATGATGTTGAGTGTGTATGAAATCCTTTGTCAAATGTCTCAAAATCCTTCTTGAGCATTTACAGCTGTTGTGCTACCGAAATTTTGCTAGAAATTCTAATGCCTTTGCATTATGATTGTGCTTTCAGATGGCCACTCGCGACCTCAATCAAGTGGTTCGCCTGACTCGATGCCTAGATGTACCCGGCCATACTGCCATGTTGGTCAGGGTAATGACTGAGGCTGGATACCGCTGGTATCCTGAGTACACGGTCGAAGAGCAATTCCGAGACTTTAATCAAAGCCAGTATCTCTGGACTGTTAGGATATTTCCATCTTATCCTGGGTCCACCGAGCCCCTTCACTGCTCCTATGGACTCGGGGTTACTATTGAGATGGTTGTGCAGGACGCCGCCTACTCTATGATGACCATCATGCGAGTCAGGTCTGGCCTATTTCGGGACTCTGATTTCCGGTATATGCCAGGATCACTTCCGGGAGCACAAGGGTATCTCCAGGCTTTCTATGCTGACCCCACCCAGGAGGATTCACGGACTCGCACCACTGCTGAGATGCTCGAGGATAAGGACCGTGAAAATCGGGCCTTGAGGTTAGAGCTCTTCAATACCCGTGCTGACCATTGGGCCACATTGACTCGGTTTGCACCGGCGGTGCAAGCTGGATATTCGAATATGCGCGATCTCTATCCTGTGAGATCTGCTCTGCCAGACGTGATGGGTTGGCGTGATGTAGGAGGCATCACCCCACCTCGCGGTCCCCGCAGGCCACCGTCTGTTGGTCCAAGACCTCATCCTAGCCCCTATGGTCCACAAGCTCCGCGAGATCGTCTGTTTCCGGATGATCATGTTGAGCTTCCAGGCTATGGAGGTGACTTCTACGAGGACTACTACGGATCGGTCTGAGCTAGTGGTAGTATCACTAGTTCGTGTTAGTTGTGTCGTTTATCGTCCTGCGTGACTCGTGGGATATGACCTAGCTGTATCGCCTTCCGGAGGTGTAGAAAAATAATGTATAGGAGCTGGGAATGCCTCCGATGAGATGTAATCCTCTTTTCACCGTAATAGTACTTTGTTTGGTCTTGTACTAAACCCTGTATGGTGTGTATGACGATGGAATAAAGAAGCAGTTTCTGTATCTACCATGTCATACGGATGATCATCTTGCATTCCGAGTTATTCCTTACATTCTGTATCCTATGTCGGAATTTTATCATCCTGACTAAATCATTGTCTTGTTTACCTAGGATGGTCAACACGCACACTAACCCTGCTCCTCAAGAGCAGGCCGAAGGCAGTGAAGTCAGGAATGCAAATCTGCCTCATCCCCCTTCCCTAGCCGAGGTTATGATGGAAGCCGAAAGAAACAAGCGGGAGACCAACCGTTTGTTGGAGCGTATTGAACAGAACACAGCACACCATCAGAGGACTAATGTGGTGTCACTCAGTGATTTTATCAAGTTACATCCACCCACGTTCCACCACTCCGTCGAGCCTCTCGATGCTGATGACTGGCTTCGCAGTATCTCCCACAAGCTGCGTTCCGCGCTGGTAGTTGAGGCTGACAAGGTCACCTTTGCTGCATATCATCTTGAAGGCCCCGCCAGTCTATGGTGGGAGAATTATGGAGCTATGCGCCCAGCGGGCCATGTCACTACTTGGGCTGAATTCAGCGAGGCTTTCCGTGAACATCACATTCCGGAGGGTCTCATGGACCATAAACATGAGGAATTTTGCAGTTTCACTCAGGGCCGACTCTCTGTGGATGCTTACAGCAGGGAGTTCGGTAACCTCGCACGATATGCAACTGAGGAAGTTTCTACTGATGCCAAGAAGCAAGCAAGGTTCCGTAAGGGACTTAGTCCTGAGCTTCGCCGCGACCTCCTCTGCATGAGTGCACATCTTTTCAGAAACTTGTTAACAAGGCCATCAGTGCTGAGACTGGTCAGACTGATTATGACGCAACACGCAAGCATGGCCGTGACATGGGTTCCTCATCCGGTGCGGGTCCTCAGAAGCGCCGCGTGTGGGTGCCCAACACTGCCCTGCCACCTAGGTTCACAGCGAGGCCATCCTTCCAGGCGCCTCGCCCCGTTCAACAGTCTGCACCAGCCAAGCCCTATGGGGGTCCAACCAACAATGCTCCTCCACGTACCAGTTCCGTGACTTGTTTCAAGTGTGGGGAATCTGGCCACTATATGCGTGAGTGTCCCCAGACAAACCCCAACCAATCTGCTAAAGCTGTTGGCCGTGGCAAGCCGACAGGGAAAGTGTTCCACGCCAAGCCGGCCACCGCTACACGTGGCCATGTCAACTGTATCTCTGCCGAAGAAGCTCGCCAAGCCGGCCACCGCTACACGTGGCCATGTCAACTGTATCTCTGCCGAAGAAGCTCAAGAGGATCCCAACGTCGTTCTCGGTACGCTCCTTGTTAATTGCCACCCGACATCTGTTCTTTTCGATACAGGAGCCTCTCATTCATTTATATCCGAGAACTATGCTCGTTTGCATAACACCGCATTCTGTGACATGCCATCCACTATGGAAATTTCTACTCCCGGTTCTAGATGGCAGACCTCCAGGGTAAGTTATGGAAATGAAATCCGAGTCGACAGACTTGTTTTCCTTGCATCTTCGATAGCTCTCAAATTTTCAGATATTAATATCATTTTGGGTATGGACTGGATGTCAGCTCATCATGCCAAAATTGATTGCTTCTCTAGGACTGTCCAACTCACTCATCCTTCGGGCAAGATAGTCAATGTCTTGACCCGGTTAGCCGAGCGACAATTATATTCTCTTAACGCCAGCCCTTTGCCAGACCTTGAGGACGTTCCGGTAGTCTGTGACTTCCCGGATGTCTTCCCAGAGGAATTGCCAGGTGTTCCACCTGACAGGGATGTTGAGTTCGTAATAGACCTCATCCCAGGAACCGTTCCGATTGCTAGAAGACCCTATAAGATGGCACCACTAGAACTAGCCGAGCTTAAGAAACAACTCGATGAGTCCTTGAAAAAGGGTTTCATCCGACCTAGTTCATCTCCGTGGGCTTGCCCCGTCCTATTCGTCAAGAAGAAGGATGGTACGGACCGGATGGTTGTAGATTATCGACCTGTCAATTTGGTCACAATCAAGAACAAATATCCGCTCCCCAGGATCAACGACCTGTATGATCAGCTCGCTGGATCCTCAGTCTTCTCCAAGATGGATTTGAGGTTGGGCTACCATCAAATCAAAATCAGAAACGGGGACATTCCTAAAACGGCCTTTGTTACTCGTTATGGCCAATACGAGTACACCGTCATGTCCTTCGGTTTAACCAACGCTCCAGCCACCTTTTCTCGGTTAATGAACTCAATCTTCATGGAGTATTTGGATAAATTCGTCGTAGTTTATCTCGATGATATACTCATCTACTCCAAGAACGAGGAGGAACATGCCGAACATCTAAGGCTAGTGTTGAAGAAACTTCGAGAGCATCGCCTTTATGCCAAATTTTCTAAATGTGAATTCTGGTTGTCGGAAGTGACCTATCTGGGTCATGTAATATCTGGTAAAGGTATTGCTGTTAACCCTGAGCGAGTTCAAGCCGTCCTTAATTGGACTCCACCTGAATCGGTCAAGCAAGTTCGGAGTTTTCTGGGCTTAGCGAGCTATTGTCGTCGCTTTGTCGAGAACTTCTCCAAAGTTGCTAAACCTCTAACCGAACTCCTCAAGAAAGATAAAAAGTTCGAATGGACTCCACAATGTGAGCACAGCTTTCAGGAACTGAAAAGACGCCTGACTTCTGCTCCCGTACTGGTACCGCCAGACTTCTCTAAGGACTTTGTTATCTACTGCGACGCCTCGCGACAAGGACTAGGTTGCATTCTCATGCAAGATCGACATGTAATTGCTTACGCTTCACGGCAATTGCACCCACATGAGGAGAATTATCCTACTCATGATCTAGAGCTTGCAGCCGTAGTCTATGCACTTAAGACCTAGCGACATTACCTCCTCGGTAACCGTTGCGAAATATTCACTGATCACCAAAGTCTGAAGTACATTTTCACCCAACCGGATTTGAATCTCAGGCAAAGACGTTGGGTTGAGTTGATCACAGATTTCGACTTAGGAATAACTTACAGCCCAGGGAAAGCCAACGTCATGGCTGATGCGCTAAGTCGTAAATCTTATTGTAACAACCTAATGTTACAACAAAGTCAACCGCTTCTCCATGAGGAATTTCGGAAGCTTAACCTTCACATTGTTCCTCAAGGTTTTCTTTCCACCTTGGTGGCGAAACCTACCCTTACGGACCAGATCATCAAGGCACAGAAGGTAGATCCGGGAATCTCCCGCATCAAGAGAACCATCAAGAAAGGAATTGCGAATTGTTTCTCCATTAATGATCAAGGGGTCGTATACTTCGGGAATCGACTAGTGGTTCCCAAAGTGCGAAACCTGAGGCGATTGATCCTTAAGGAGGCTCATGAATCTCCTCTCACCATTCATCCCGGTAGTACTAAGATGTATCAGGACCTACGCCAGAGGTTCTGGTGGACTAGGATGAAGAGAGAAATTGCTCAGTATATTGCTAATTGCGACGTCTGTCGTCGTGTAAAAGCAGAGCATCAACGGCCTGCTGGCACCCTTCAACCCTTAGCTATTCCTGAATGGAAATGGGATAAAATTGGTATGGATTTCATTACCGGTTTTCCCAGGACCAAGAGAGGGAATAATGCTATCTTCGTCGTTGTCGATCGTCTTTCCAAAGTAGCCCATTTCCTACCTGTTCGTGAGAGTATAACCGCTAGTCAATTGGCAGACTTATACATCTCCCGGATAGTGTCTCTCCATGGTGTTCCTTTGGAAATTAACTCGGATCGAGGAAGTCTTTTCACCTCTCGATTTTGGGAAAGTTTCCAAAATGCTATGGGAACCCGTCTCTCCTTTAGCACCGCTTTCCACCCTCAGTCGAGTGGTCAAGTGGAACGCGTCAACCAGATTCTAGAAGACATGCTTCGAGCCTCTGTTATCTCATTCGGAATGGATTGGGAGAAGTGCCTTCCATTTGCCGAATTCGCTTACAACAACAGCTATCAATCTAGCTTGGGTAAAGCCCCTTTTGAAGTTCTCTATGGACGACGGTGTCGAACACCCCTTAACTGGTCAGAGACCGGGGAAAGACAATTCTTTGGCCCGGATATGATTCAGGAAGCAGAAGAGCAAGTTCGCATCGTTCGTGAAAAGTTGAAAACAGCCCAATCTCGTCAAAAGAGTCAATATGACCGAAAACATAAGGCTATGACTTTCGAGGTTGACGAGAAGGCTTATCTTCGGGTTACCCCTCTGAAGGGAACCCATCGTTTCGGTATCAAAGGCAAATTGGCTCCTCGTTACATTGGACCTTTTCGCATTCTCGCTAAACGAGGAGAAGTTGCCTACCAGTTGGAACTACCTCCGCACCTCTCCAGAGTCCACGATGTCTTCCACGTTTCTCAACTCAGGCGTTGCTTCTCGGATCCTATCCGTGGAGTGGACCACGAAACGCTTGATCTCCAAGATAATCTTACATATCGAGAGTACCCCATTCGTATCCTCGATCAGGCCGAGCGTACCACTCGACGTCATAATATCAAGTTTCTCAAAGTACAATGGTCGCACCATTCTGAGGATGAAGCAACTTGGGAAAGGGAGGATCGTCTTCGACTTGAGTATCCCGCCTTCTTTCCGGAGGAACCCAAATCTCGGGACGAGATTCTTTTGAGTGGGGGTGAGTTGTCACATCCTAGTTAGCCATGCATTAGAGTGTTGCATCATGTTTACTCTTTCATCAGAAACCTGAAATGGGGATGACAGAACCCCCAGTCCCCTCTGAAACCAATTAGGGTTTACTAAAAACTTTTTCAATGAACCTGAAATGCCCTTCTAAAATGCCCATCATTTTTGTCTTGGTTCAGAACCTCTGCCAAAAGTGATGCACATTTTCCTAGGCCATCTTAGGGTTTTTGAATTAAATCATAAATATTTGAATTTGGGCATTTAAAATTATATAAAATATTTAAATGCTCAAATATCTCCAAACTAAAATGTTTCATGTTGGAAATAATCCAACTATGGACCAGGAGTAGTTTGGTGATTTTAGGAGTTGCCTAAGTATTTTATTTAATTCAACAAAGTTGCAGAAGTATTAAAAAAACAGAAACAGAAAGAAATGGAAAAACTTACCTGACGCCTGCTCCCGGCCCACCTGCCGGCCCAGCCCAGCGCCGCTCCAGCGAGCTGCTTGCCGGCCAGGCAGGCAGGCAGGTGCCCGACGGCGACCGCAGCGCGCGCCACGCACCTGCTCGCCGCCTCGCCGCTCCCCGCGCCCGGTGACGTCGTGGATCAGCCTCCCTCGCTCCCCCGAACCCCCCAGACACCCCCTCCTCTCTCCAGCTCCTCCCCCTCGCGCTCCCCCGCCATGACCGACGCCACCATCGCCGTGCCTTCGTCGTAGCCGTGCTTCCCGCCGCCCGTGCGTCCTCTCATCGTGTCCAGGAGCTCCGCCGCTGTCCACTCCATCGAGCAAGCCGAGCCCCGAGCGCTCGCAACGCCCGAGTCCACCGCAACGACCTCGCCCGAACCGCCGTCGCCGGAGATCCCCTTCAACGCCGTCGTCGCTCCGGTCCATCTCCGGCCGCACCAAGGGCTTCGTCGCACTCACTGTGAGCTTAGCCATCTTCCCCCCCTCCTTTTCTTGCTCCCGAGCCGTGTAGCGACCTCCCGGAGCTCAACCGCACCCACCGCCGTGGAGCTCGTCGCCGACGTGCTCCCGGTCACCCTCCGACCACTCCACGGTGTCCATCATACTCACCGTGTCACGTAGCACCTAGCTAGCTACTCCCCGCGCCTCACTGACCCCTCTAGCGTCAAGTTCGTCTTCGGCCGAACCCCGGTGGCCGCCAAAGTCGTCGCCGGCGCCAACTCCGGCCACCCCGACCCCAACGGACTCCACCAAGAGCTGCGGCTCGTCCTCAGCTCCACTCCGGTGGTCTCCGCGACCCATTTGGTGGCCGAAACAGCCAAAACCACTTCCGCCGCCGCGTCGGGCTCGCCGGCGGCTAAACGCCGGTGCAGCCGACCCGGGTTTGACCACGGGTGGGCCCTGGTTGACTCCCCTGAGTCAATGACAGGTGGGGCCCAGCCCTGTTAATTAAACAGGTTTAGTTTTAATTAAACTTTAATTAAATTAATCACCCTGACACGCGGGACCCACTGTCAGGTTTGACCTGGACATGTTCCGTTGACCTGCTGACGTCACACTGACGTCAGGCTGACGCAATAATTGATTTTCTGGAATTAATCTAATATAGGAAATTCCAGAATATAGTTTAAACTTTAAAAATTCATAACTTTTATTCTGTAACTCCAAATCAGACAAATTATATATGAAAAATGATCAGAAAAATCCAATCTATCCATCTGTACTATTTTCATGCATGATTAAACAAGTTAACTTGATGTTTAATGCAGAACAAGGAAAAACACTTTAAAGGGCCATGTTTGAGTTTGAAATTTGAATCTTTGATTCAAATTGGTTCAAACCCTTCTGGTCTTAGTTGCATTAGCCCAACACACTCATATTGCTATGTTTCATGCATGCATCATATTGTTGCACATTGTTTGGTGATGGTTGTGTATCGGTGTTCTTTGCGGCAGGTTCTGCCTCCGAGGAGTATCGTGATTACCCTAACGAAGAACCGTATCAGTGCATCGAACCATCAGGCAAGCAACCAACCATTTGATCATATCGATACAATCCCATGTTCTCGCTCCTGCTCTCTTTTACTGCATTAAGACAACGCGTTTCAAACTGCTGTGTGCTACGGTAGTTGAACCCACTTCCTCTGCATGACCTGTCATTGCCACAGTAACTAGATGAAACCCACTAGCATGTGTAGGAGTTGATTGAGCCATATGTATGTGTTGTTCCTACCTTGCTATGCCTGCTATGCTTAGAGTCGTGTCAGGTCTGGTTCATCTGGGTGATGGGCTAGAGTGAAATGATTATGTCGGTAATGAGAGTGGTGTGGTGAACACGATTTGGTAAAGGTATCGATGAGAGGCCATGTAGGAGTACATGGTGGGTTGTTTCATTGAAGCCGACCTTAAGCACTGAGATCTGTATGTGTGATTTAAGAATCAGCTACTACCATGCATTGGGCCCGAAACCAATGGACCCTCTCGGCTTCTTATTCACCCTAGTTCTCCGTCCAGGAGTTGCAAGTAGTTTCTGGTGTTTGTAGCCTACTGGAGGCCGTGGACAGCGCTGACCGTAGGGGTGGGCTGTGATGCGGTAGGTACGTGGCCGGGTGTACCGAATACCCGTTAGGTATCTCGGGAACCCTGTTCACATCGTTCGGGGCCGTATGGGAAACCTCGGCCGGACTCCCTACGGATGGAACCTGGATAGGCGATAAACCTGGACTGGAGGCTTAGGTGATTAGGTAGGTCGTGGCCGACACCCACGTTGGGCTTCCGCTTGAAGGTTGCCGAGTACATGTCGTGTAAACGACGGTAAGTGGTGAGAGCGTGTATGAAGAAGTACACCCCTGCAGGGTTATCATGATCTATTCGAATAGCCGCGTCCGCGGTAAAGGACTACTTGGTTGCCTATACAGTTCATAGACAAGTAAATGGAAACTACTAAAAGCCTCAAGATAAGTGTGAGTGCCGAGGATGGCTCTTCCGTAGGAAGACGGAGGTGGATCCTCGGTAGTGTATTGAATTGGTGAGTAGTGGACTCGTGTACGCAAAACCATTTCAAGTTGGAGTCTCGTAGGTTAGCCTAGCCAAGAGTCAAAGCTGGCTTGCTGCAACAACTCCACCAACCCTTCTTGATAATATGCATGTATGTAGGATCTGATGTAAGTCTTGCTGAGTACCTTTGTACTCATGTTGCTATAATTTACATTTTTACAGAAGACGCTGCAACCCCTTCTGATGGGTTCTACGTAGACGTTGACATCAATGAGTAGGCTAAGGCCCAGGTGGTGATCCTGAGCTTGTGAAGGACCTCGTAGTATAGCTAGGCTTTCCAAGCCTCTTCTATTTTTCTAGTTGTCTGTACTCAGACAAGTTACTTCCGCTGCTAGTTTGTATGACTGTATGACTTGAATGCTGGGTCGTGTGACCCGTACCTTTGTGTATGTTATGTATGGCTCTCTGAGCCTTAAATAAAGTACTTGTGTCGTAGAGTCATGTTGTGATGCCTTGTTGTATTTGCACATATCGAGCATATTGTGTGTATGATTGAAATGCTTGGTATGTGTGGGATCTGACTATCTAGTTGTTTATCTTTAGTAGCCTCTCTTACCGGGAAATGTCTCCTAGTGTTACCGCTGAGCCATGGTAGCTTGCTACTGCTCTGGAACACTTAGGCTGGCCGGCATGTGTCCTTCTTAGTTCCGGTGTCTGTCCCTTCGGGGAAATGTCACGCATTGAGTACCGGAGTCCTGTTAGCCCGCTACAGCCCGGTTTACCAGAGTCCTGCTAGCCCAGTGCTATAGCCCGGACCCACTTGCTGATGACCGACACGTTCGAAGCTGGGTCATGGATGCCTGTCCCTGTAAGTCTGTGCCACTTTGGGTTTACGACTAGTCATGTCAGCCCGGGCTCCTTATCATATGGATGCTAGCGACACTATCATATACGTGAGCCAAAAGGCGCAAACGGTCCCGGGCAAAGGTAAGGCGACACCCGTGGGGTTACCGTGCGTGAGGCCGCAAAGTGATATGAGGTGTTACCGGCTAGATCGATGTGACATCAAGTCGGGGTCCTGACACTTACGTTATCGAGGAGGTCTATCATTCCAGTGCCATAAAAATCAACAACTTCAAAGGCACAAGTCCGAGGGTGGTGAACGGTCAAAGAATTAAACATTATATCTCAGGTAATCCTATCAATGTTGAAACTAATATTGTTGAGACCGTAACCCCGGAGGAATACATAAGGGACACTTTCTAGAACGTTCCACACTCCGAAAAGGAATAGGTATGTGGTACGGTAAGTAAACCGACTCCAAAACAATTCTAGTGGCAATTTTTATTGGTTTTGGAATATTTAAGAATTTTGGAAAGAAAGAAGTAGTCCGGGAAGGACACGAGGCCTCCACGAGGGTGGAGGGCGCGCCCACCCTTCCTGGGCGTGCCCCCTGTCTTGTGGCCACCTCGTGTGCCTCCCGGACTCCGTTTTCTTGCACGTTATGTATTTTGGTCGGTAAAAATTCATTATATAATCTCCCGAAGGTTTTGACCACCGTATCACGCAAATATCCTCTGTTTTTGTTTCGAGTTGTTCCTGTTGCAGTTTAAAGGGAGCTTTAGCCGTTACAGGTAAGCTTCACAAAGAAATTATGGACCTCAAACAACAAGTCAATAAGCTCGAGGAGGAGAATCGTATCCTGAGGGGCATCATCGCCAAGAAGATCATAACACCAACCATGAAGAAGGAGACATAATCACATGGGTATGGGCACTCCCCTTGGCAACTACCAAGCTTGGGGGAGATGCCCCGGTATCGTATCACCATCACACTCCTATCTTTACCATTTTATTTAGTTCGATGCTTTTAGTAGTATCTTGATCTAGTAGATTGAAGTTTTGGTATCAAGTAGTTTTTGAGTTTTGCTTTGTGATCTCTTTATATAATCGAGTCCGTGAACTATCTATAATAAAGATTAGTTTTGAGTCAAGGGCTTTGCTATCTTGCTATGATCTTGAGGAAGTTGAAAAATAAAAGAATAAAAGAGTTCATATAGATCTTATGGATAGTAATGACTTCACACATAAAAAGTATGAGGCATAAAAGTTGTTGATAGTTGACAAACATAGTTTTGGTCATCGTTGCAATTAATAGGAAGTAATAAGGAAAGAGAGGTTTTCACATACAAATATACTATCTTGGACATCTTTTATGATTGTGAGCACTCATTAAGTATGACATGCTAAAAGAGTTGGTGTTGGACAAGGAAGACAACATAATGGTTTATGTTTTCTCACATCTCAGTTAAAGTATATTGTCATTGATCTTCCCAACATGTTGAGCTTGCCTTTCCCCCTCATGCTAGCCAAATTCCTTGCACCAAGTAGAGATACTACTTGTGCTTCCAAATATCCTTAAACCCAGTTTTGCCATGAGAGTCCACCATATCTACCTATGGATTGAGTAAGATCCTTCAAGTAAGTTGTCATGTTGCAAGCAATAAAAATTGCTCTCTAAATATGTATGACTTATTAGTGCAGAGAAAATAAGCTTTATACGATCTTGTTATGGAAGCAATAAAAGAGACGGACTGCATAATAAAGGACCATATACAAGTGGCAATATAAAGTGACGTTCTTTTGCATTAAGATTTTGTGCATCCAACCCTAAAAGCACGTGACAACATCTGCTTCCCTCTGCGAAGGGCCTATCATTTACTTTATGCTTTTACTTTATGCTTGAGTTAAGGTGATCTACACCTTTCCCTTTTTCATTTTATCCTTTGGCAAGCTCCTCGTGTTTGAAAGATCTTGATATACATATCCACTTGGATGTAAGTTAGCATGAATTATTATTGTTGACATCACCCAAAGGTGAATATGTTGGGAGGCAACACAATAAGCCCCTATCTTTCTCAGTGTCTGGTTGAAACTCCATAACCACAAGTACTGCGTGAGTGTTAGCAATTGTAGAAGACTATATGATAGTTGAGTATGTGGACTTGCTGAAAAGCTCTATTCTTGAATCTTTCTGATGTTATGATAAATTGTAATTGCTTGAATGACTGAGATTATTGTTTGCTAGTTCCCAATGAAGTTTCTGAAACATACTTGACACTGTGAATTGATTGTTACTTGAGCATAAGAAATCATGAGACAAAATCTATATATGCTGCTGTTATAAGAATGATCATGATGCCCTCATGTCCGTATTTTATTTTTATTGACACCTCTATCTCTAAACATGTGGGCATATTTTTCGATATCGGCTTCCGCTTGAGGACAAGCGAGGTCTAAGCTTGGGGGAGTTGATACGTCCATTTTGCATCATGCTTTTATATCAATATTTATTGCATTATGGGCTGTTATTACCCATTATATCTCAATACTTATGGTTATTCTCCCTTATTTTACAAGGTTTACCATGAAGAGGGGGAATGCCGGCAGCTGGAATTCTGGCTGGAAAAGGAGCAAATATTGGAAACCTATTCTGCACAGCTCCAAAAATCCTAAAACTCCACAGAAGTCAGTTTTGGAATTAATAACAATTACTGAGCGAAGAAAACACCAGAGGGGGCCCACACCCTGGCCAGGAGGGGGGGCGCGCCCACCCCTACTGGGCGTGCCCCCTGTCTCCTGGGCCCCCTGGTGGCCCTCCGGTGCCCACCTTCTGCTATATGAAGGCTTTTACCCTAGAAAAAATCAGAGGCAAGCTTATGAGAAGAAACTCCGCCGCCACGAGGCGGAACCTTGGCGGAACCAATCTAGGGCTCCGGGAGAGCTGTTCTGCCAGGGAAACTTCCCTCCAGGAGGGGGAAATCATCACCATCGTCATCACCAACGATCCTCTCATCGGGAGGGGGTCAATCTGCATCAACATCTTCACTAGCACCATCTCCTCTCAAAACCCTAGTTCATCTCTTGTATCCAATCTTGTATCAAAACCACAAATTGGTACCTGTGGGTTGCTAGTAGTGTTGATTACTCCTTGTAGTTGATGCTAATTGGTTTACTTGGTGGAAGATCGTATGTTCAGATCCTTCATGCATATTATCACTCCTCTGATTATGAACATGAATATGCTTTGTGAGTAGTTACGTTTGTTCCTAAGGACATGGGTGAAGTCTTGCTATTAGTAGTCATGTGAATTTGGTATTCGTTCGATATTTTGATGAGATGTATGTTGTCTTTCCTCTAGTGGTGTTATGTGAACGTCGACTACATGACACTTCACCATTATTTGGGCCTAGAGGAAGGCATTGGGAAGTAATAAGTAGATGATGGGTTGCTAAAGTGACAGAAGCTTAGACCCTAGTTTATGCGTTGCTTCGTAAGGGGCTGATTTGGATCCATATGTTTAATGTTGCGGTTAGGTTTACCTTAATACTTATTTTGTAGTTGCAGATGCTTGCAATAGGTGTTAATCATAAGTGGGATGCCTGTCCAAGTAAGGGTAGTATCCAAGCACCGGTCCACCCACATATCAAATTATCAAAGTACCGAACGCGAATCATATGAGCGTGATGAAAACTAGCTTGACGATAATTCCCATGTGTCCTCGGGAGATCTTTTCTCATTATAAGAAATTATCCAGGCTTGTACTTCGCTACAAAAAGGATTGGGCCACCTTGCTGTACTTTATTTACTTTCATTGCTTGTTACCCGTTACAATTTATCTTATCACGAAACTATCTCTTACCTACAATTTCAGTGCTTGCAGAGAAAACCTTACTGAAAACCGCTTGTCATTTCCTTCTGCTCCTCGTTGGGTTCGACACTCTTACTTATCGAAAGGACTACGATAGATCCCCTATACTTGTGGGTCATCAAGACTCTTTTCTGGCACCATTGCCGGGGAGTGAAGCGCCTTTGGTGAGTGGAACTTGGTAAGGAAACATTTATATAGTGTGCTGAAATTTTCTGTCCCTTGTTATTATGGAAACTAATCCTTTGAGGGGCTTGTTTGGGGTATCTTCACCCCGACCAGAAGAGCAAAGAGTTGCTCCTCAACCTACTGAACCTACTGAAAATATTTACTTTGAGATTCCTTCGGGTATGATAGAGAAACTGCTAGCTAATCCCTTTGCAGGAGATGGAACATTGCATCCCGATTTACACCTTATCTTTGTGGATGAAGTTTGTGGATTATTTAAGCTTGCAGGTATTCCCGATGATGTTGTCAAAAGGAAGGTCTTCCTTTTATCTTTGAAGGGAGATGCATTGACATGGTATAGGCTATGTGATGATACGGGATCTTGGAATTATAAACGATTGAAGTTGGAATTTCACCAGAAGTTCTATCCTATGCATCTTGTTCATCGTGATCGTAATTACATATATAATTTCTGGCCTCGCGAAGGAGAAAGCATCGCTCAAGCTTGGGGGAGGCTTAAGTCAATGTTATATTCATGCCCCAATCATGAGCTCTCCACAGAAATGATTATTCAAAAAATTTATGCTCGGCTTTCTCCCAATGATCTCAACATGCTCGATACTTCTTGTGCTGGTTCTTATATGCTGAAGACTATTGAATTAAAATGGGATTTATTGGAAAGAATTAAACGCAACTCTGAAGATTGGGGTTCCGGCGATGGTAAGGAGTCAGGTATAACACCTAAGTTTGATTGTGTTAAATATTTTATGGATACCGATGCTTTCGTGGATTTAGCGCTAAGTATGGACTTGACTCTGAGATAGTAGCTGCTTTTTGTGATACTTTTGCTACTCACGTTGATCTCCCTAAGGAGAAGTGGTTTAAATATAATCCTCCCATTGAAGTAAAATTAGTTGCACCTATTACTGTTGAAGAAAAGACTGTCACTTATAATGATCCTATTGTTCGTACTACTTATGTTGAGAAACCTCCTTTTCCTGTTAGGATAAAGGATCATGCTAAAACTTTGACTGTTGTCTGTAAGAGTAATACTAGGACTTATACACCTCCTGAGCAAATCAAAGTTGAACCTAGTATTGCTATGGTCAAAGATCTCTTGGATGATGATTTAGATGGGCATGTTATTTATTTCTATGGTGAGACTGCTAATATTGTTAGACCAGATGCTAAGATACATAGACCTGTTCTAGGCATGCCTGTTATTTCTTGATTGGCTTTGTTTCTATCCACTTGGTGAACTTGTCGACAGCGACAAGCAAATGAGTCATGCCGCCGCGAGCCGTCTTGAATGGCCCAACCATGTCCAGCCCCCAGACGGCAAAGGGCCAGGCAATGGGAATGGTCTTGAGTGCAGAAGCCGGCAGATGTGGCTTGGAGCAGAACTTCCAGCACCCTTTACACTTCTGGACCAAATATTTGGCGTCTTCTAGAGCAGTCGACCAGAAAAAACCATGGCGGAAAGCTTTGGCAACTAGTGATCTTGACGCCGCGTGGTGACTACATTCGCCTTGGTGGATGTCCTTGAGGATTGCTTGTCCTTGGTCTGGCTCCACGCAGCGCTGGTACACACCAGTGACACTGCGCCGCACCAGTTCTTTGTTGATGATGGTGTATGCTGTTGCCCGCCGTTGCACTTGTCGGGCTAGGATTTCATTAGTCGGTAGTTATTTGTTCACGAAAAAGTTGAGGACGGGCTGAGCCCATGAAGGTGCTGCTATTTCTTCGACTGCCACGACTCCAACTTGTACAAGGGCGGTTGGGCTGGGAGGCGGCGGGTTGGAGTTGGATGCCGCTTGTTGAGTTGGAGAAGTCCCGGGGCCGACTGCCGCAGTCCCCGGGCCGGGCTCTGAAATCCCTGAGCTGGGTACGACGGCTGCAGTCCCCAGGCCGCCTGCCGAAGTCCCCGCGCCGGCTTCTGGGGCCCTCAAGTCGGATCCGACTACTTCAGGAGGGGCCGGCACGAAGATGGAGTCGGATTCTGGCGACGGCTTGAGGAGGCGTTGTAGGGCGACGCCAGCTGGTATTGCTTGCCGGGTGGAGCCGACCCATGCCAGGGAATCTGCTTGCTCGTTGTCATTTCTTGGCACATGGAGGAACTCGCACCCTTCAAAGTATCCGCTGAGTTGTTGTACGAGGAAGTGGTCGCTTGCCATATTTGCATCCTTGGCGTCCTAGTCGCCTGACGACTGCTGGACCACCAAGTCGGAGTCACCATAGCATAGGATCCGGCGAATGCCGAGTTCCTTGGCAAGCCGGAGCCTGTGTATGAGTGCTTCGTATTCAACTACATTGTTGGAGTCGGCAAAGTGGATTTGCAGCACATATCTGAGCTTGTCGCCTTTGGGAGAGGTGAGGACGATGCCGGCTCCCAGACCGGTGTGCATCTTTGAACCATCAAAGTGCATTCGCCAATGGGTGGAGTCTGGCGCTGGCGGCAGGTACTGGGTCTCGGCCTAGTCGACGAGGAATTCTTCCAGCGCTTGTGACTTGATGGTGGTGTGAGGCTGGTAGTAGATGGTGTAGGGGGCTAGCTCTATGGCCCATTTGGCTACTCAGCCTGAAGCATCTCAGCTTCCAATGATCTCAGCAAGCGGAGCAGTGCAGACAACAGTAATTGGGTGCTCTTGAAAGTAGGGCTTCAGCTTCTTGGTGGCAAAATGCACACTGTAGCACATCTTCTGATAGTGGGGGTAGTTCTGCTTGGAGGCGGACAGTACTTTGCTCAGGTAATACACCGGCCTCTGGACTGGCAGTGCCCTGCCCTCCTCCTTGCGCTCCACCACTATGACTGTACTGACCACCCGACTGGTGGCAGCGATGTAGAGGAGCATGGGCTCTTTATCAGTCGGGGCCGCCAGGATAGGCGGAGTGGTCAGCATCTTCTCGAGCTGGAGGAAAGCTTCGTCTGCCTTGTCGTTCCACTCGAAAAAAGTGATTTTCTTCATGAGCGGGTATAGGGGGAGAGCCTTCTCGCCCAGCCGACTAATGAAATGGCTGATTGATGCCAGGCACCCGGTAAACTTCTGCACGTCCAGCAGTCGGGTGGGAACCTCCATCTTCTCGATGGCCTTGATCTTCACAGGGTTGCACTCTATGCCGCACTCTGCGACCAGGAAGCCGAGAAGCTAGTCGGCTGGTACTCCGAAGATGCATTTCTCCGGGTTGAGCTTGATCTGAAATCGACGCAGGTTCTCGAATGTCTCCTTGAGGTCTTCCAGTAGCTGCCATGCTTCTCCGTCTTCACCACCACATCATCCACGTAAATGTGGGAGTTTCTGCTGAGCTGCTTGAGGAGACACTTATGCATGCAATGCTGAAATATGGCGCCAACATTTCTCAAGCCGAACATCATGGTCAGGTAGCAGAAGGCTCCGAATGGTGTGATGAAGGCGGTCTTTAGCCTATCGGCCGGGTTCAGCTTGATCTGATGGTACCCTGAGTATGCGTCCAGAAAACTCAATAGCTCGCATCCGGCTGTGGGGTGGGTGACATTTCTGGCTGCTTGCCTGCCATCACCACAACCCGGTCAAGGAGCGCTTTTCAGCTGCAATCACAAGGGACTCAGACAGTCGGTTGCTATCTACAGTGCAGGTGGACGACTTCTTGTAGTCTCCGACTATGGTCAGGATTCCCTTGGTAGCCGGCATCTTCATTTTGAGGTAAGCATAGCGGGGGACTACCATGAACTTGGCCAGAGCAGGTCGCCAAGTAGCGCATGGTAGGGGCTCTCAAGGTCCACCACCTCAAACCAGACTGGCTCTCGGCGGAACTGATCTTTGTCTCCGAAGAGAGCATCAATCTGGGTCTTGCCGATTGGTGAGCAGGAAAGGCCAGGAACTATGCCATGGAATACAGTCCGACTGGGGTAGAGCTGCTTCTGCTTGATTCCCAATTTCTCCATTGTGCCATGGTACAAGATATTGATGCTGTTGCCGCCATCTATCGGGACTCGGAAGAAACGAGCTGCTCGCCTCTCTATTGCGAAGGTGGCATCTAAGAACAGGGCATAAGAACCAGGGGAGGGCATCACCTCCGGGTGGTCAGCGCTGCTCCAACTGATGGGCTTCTCACACCAGTGCATGTACTCTGGAGTATCTGACGCCACTGCATGTACTTCTTACTGTTGCAGCCGTCTGCTGCGCCTATCGTCGTCCACACTGGTGAACACGACGTAGGCTCCATGCTCCTCTGGATACTCAGCTTGCATGGCGCCGACTGGCCGAACTGCCGGCTGCTGGGGCGGAGGAGGCAGCGGGCCGACAGGCGGAGGAGGCAGGAGTCCATCTCCCTTGGCGATTCTGGTGAGCCAATGGCACTTCCGAGTGGTGTGGTTGGACGGTTTCGCACCACTATGGAACTTATAGGGGGCATCAAGAGTCTGCTCGTACGAGAAGGCGGGCGACCAATTGGGCTTGCTGCCTTTATGATGCTTAGGCGGTGGCTGCCCTTCCGGCTGCTCGTCCTCAACTGTCGCCACCTGCCAGCTGGTGAGAGCCGGCTGCATGGCCTTTCGCTTGTTGTCGCTTGGTTGCTGTCGCCGACTGGTGTCACCAGCTAGGGTCCGAGGAGCCTGAGGAGCTACCTTGCCGGATGCTTGGTCGACTTGGATCTCCGCCTTCATGGACGAGTCGGACATGGCGTATTTGTCGGCGATGATCGGCAGTTCGTCGAGAGTTGCCGGCTCGTCACAGAGAAGTCGGTGCTTGAGGAGGGTGCCCTCGGCACCTGACGGTGAAGTATTCGATGGCCTGCACCTCGTGCATGCCTTCGCAGGAGTTGCGCAGCTCGGCCCAGTGCGTGAGATAGTCGCGAGTTGATTCGCTGGGCCCTTGGACGCACAAGGAGAGCTGGTGGGGCTTGGGGGGCCGCTTATACGTGTTGGTGAAGTTGCGAATGAAGGCTTCAGTGAAATCAACCCAGTTGTTGATGTTGCGGGGCTTCAGGCTGTTAAGCCATGTCCAGGCTGTGCCCTGGAGCATGAGCGGGACGTACTTCACAACAACGCGGTTGTTGCCGTTCGCTATGCTGACGGCCATGGAGTAATCGACCAGCCAGTCCTCCGGCTTCACGGAGCCGGTGTACTTGGGCATATCTCTTGGGAGCGTGAACCCTCGAGGGAAATGCTCATCTCAGATTCGTGAGACGAAACAGGCTGGGCCCAACGCATCTTCTTCTTCTAGCGCCAAGGAACGATTGAGGCGATCGATCTGATGGCGGGTGTCGTTCTCCCCGACTCCTTCCCGGCGGCCAAGGCGGTCACTGAGTGTCGGGTGCGTGACAGGTGGCGGAGTGAGGTGCCTTTCTCCACGAGGCTGAGGAGGAGGCGGGGCGCCTCGCTGCTCCATGGCTCGGGGGCGGCCTTCTGTGTCACGCTCAATGGAGAGGTGAGTCCGACTGCGGCTGGCAGCCGGCTCATTGCCTCTTCTACCGCGGACACCACCATTCGGCGTCTGGGATGTCGCGTCGTGGTCCTGGCAAAGGGGCAGCTCAACGTTCTGCCGGATGAGCGCTTCGACGTGGCAGCCGGCTTCATGCTGCTCGGCGACCACGTCAAGGAGCTGCTGGACACGCTCCGTCATGTGGCGATGCTCGTCGCCCTCGTACTTGTCCAGCTCATCTATCACCACCTGGGCAGCTCGTATGTTTTCCGCAGGCGTGGTGTAGACGGGACGATCCATCCCGACCATGCTGGCGATGGTCACGCCATGCTGCCGGATCGAGCTGATGCGGCTAGGCCCCTCAGGAGCCGGCGTGCCGCCGACGGCTTGGTCCATCTCGCGCCGGTAGGCTTCCGAGAGGCGTCTCATGCTGGCCAGTCGGTTGGCGCTTTCGATGAGCTGGACGTGGCGTGCTTCCAGCGCCTCAGCGTCTGCGTCTTCCGGGATGGGGCTGACAGGTCTCGCAGCACCGCATCGAGTGGGTCTCGAATGCCTCCGTCCGAGTGCTCACCACTGTTGATGACAAGCACCTACGTGACGGTGCTCCCGCCGCTGTGCTCACGAGGGGCGGCTCATCGTAGACCCCCAGGTTGGTGGGGAACGCGTCAAGCGACGCCGTGTTGGAGTCGACGATCATCGGGTCGGTGGAGCCAAGAGACTCCAAGTCCACAGCAGGCTCGTTGCCGACGTGGACCTGGTCGAGGAGGCTGACAAGGCAGCTCTCAGGGCAGTCGGTGCCCGCGTCGGATGCAGGCTCGTCGGAGAGGTAGCTCGCCGCGCAGGCGATCTCTGCACTGTGTAGTGCATCGAGGCTGACACCGTCAGGCATGCTAGGCTGGCTGCGCTCGCCAGGAAGGAACAAGGTTCCCGTCCAGAACAGGTCTCCGAATGACGGTGCACCTCGCCCCACGGTGGGCGCCAAATGTCGGGGGTTGGGTGTGACATATGCCAAAGGATGGCTTATCATGGTGGGAGCGAGTAGAACGTCACCGGTGCCTGGAAGCGGGATGAGGCATAGACACGAATGCCGACGCACTTCACCCAGGTTCGGGGCTCTCCTAGGAGATAACACCCCTAGTCCTGCTTTGCGGGGTCTCCGCATGATCACTAAGGCACTAGTGAGTACAACGGTGCTCCTCGACCTGTATGCTAGAGGTAGAAGGAGGCAGGGCTAGCTCTTTTCTTCCTCTAGGTGTAAGGCTAGTTCTAACAGGTTGGGAACCCTTTGCATGGGTGCCCTGGGGGGTTTATATAGGCATGCCCCCAAGGGGTACAATGGTAACTTGGCCGGGTGTAGGACCCGGCCGTCAGCGTCTCTGGTCGCCGGCTTCTCCGCTGGCAGCTGGGGCCCGCCGACTGGTCTGGTACGGAGCCGACAGGCCGCCTCCGCCGCTGGCAGGTCTGGTTGGTGGCTGATCACTATAGTCGTGATGCTAATGACGCAGGCTTCGTCAGGGGAGCGTGGCTACAGTCTCGCTGCCTGGTGGGAGATCACTGTAGCCACACCACGCCTTATCTGGTTAATGGTGCATGGGCCCTGAGGGAGGAACGGGCCGCCTGCTGGAAGTCGGCCTCCCTTGGGTCCAGCTGGTCTGGCTTCCGCCGTCTTCCGGGCTCTCCCTTCCTGGTAGGGCCAGCCGCCTGCAGGCCATACCGACAGGTCGTCGTGGGAACAGGGCTCCGCTTGTCAGGAATGAGGTCAAGGGGGAAGTGGTAACAGAGCCGCGTCGTGTGGAGATCTTCGCCTGTACGGGGCACTGTGGCCATACCAAGCCCGGGATTTGGGGGTGAGGTACTACACTCTAGCCTCACCCCGTCTCGTCCTCTTGATGAGGGGCGCAGACTCTAAGGGCGCCAGGTGGCCACCTGCTAGAAGCCGGCCTCTACGGAGGCCGTCTGCTAGGAGTCGGCCCGTCTTGGTGCCGTCTGCTGGTACTCGGCCGTCTTCGGGCATCCGGCCGTTGAGCCAGCCGGCCATCGGAAGGCGACGCTTCATTCTATAGTCTCGTGGGGTGAAGCCGGCCCAAAGTCTTGAAAGGCTCAGGGACTCGGGTTAGGCTACCCACCAAGTCCTCTGGTTTTCGTCTCCTGTTGCATACTTTGCCATGTCATAACTTCCTGCTTACTACTCCGTTTTGGGTGCATGATATGTCAAAATGTTCATTGTGAGATGCTCTTCATTTTATTACATTGTGTCATACTTGTTTGAGTTCATCTTGATGCCTTAACCTTCGTTGCAAGAGTGCGATATGATGTTTACTGTTGTAACTTGCTGATTGTCAACATCATTTGTGCCTCTTGTGAGTACCGCAACTTTGTCCATGTTGATGCTATTATGATGATCTTGATATGCACATGTTATGTTCTTCATGTTCTACATGTAGGTGTGCTTTTAATTTAGTTAGGGCGCATCCTGATATATTAATCCATGTTGCAAAAGTGCATGTTGCTGTCAACTGCTGAAAACTGCTGTAATTTGCTGATTTGTCATTTTTGTTGCATTTTGTGTGTGCATCCTATGAGCATGATGTCTGCATGTTTTAGAAGAATATTTATGCCATATTTACAGGGGTGCAATCCATGTATTTGTATATGCCCTGTAGTGAGTGCATCAAGCTTGTGAAGTGGGCAACTTGCTGTTAACTTTCTGTCAATGCTGAAACTGCTATATCATGTTGTCATGTTTGCTTGATGCTACCAATTAATCCACGCATAATCTAGAGATGCTTAGTTGACATGTTTTCTTGCCTATGCTATGCTTTATCATTCCATGCCTTTTTATGCCATGTATATGTCCTGTAGAATATGTTTTCATTTCATGAACATGCTTATATAATGTTCCAGATTCCTGTTAACTTCATGATGCCTTGTTGTGAGCTTGTTATTGAGTGATCCATGCCTCTTCTGGAGATGCTCTAATTATATGTTTTGAATTATGCTATGAGTACTCTATTAAAATGCCATTTTTGCTAATTTTGGATGTCATATGCCTCTGTTCCATGCTTACAAACATGCCATCATAATGTTGCTATTTTACACTAGCTGAAATTGTTTCAACTTTCAATCTTTTCATGTTGTTTCCTACTAATCCATGAGCCATATGTATATAATGACAGGATGTTATTTTCTCTTTGTTATGTGTAATTTGATGCCATGTCCTTGGTTGATATGTTTACTTGTTGTAGCTTCCCACTTTCTTGCTCTCAAGTTGCCTTCATATTAACTCTGCTCATGCATATGCTGCTGTATTATAAAGTTGCATTTTGCCTTGATAATATTGCTTTAATCTTGATGCCTATGAACCTGAACCTTTAATGATATTTGAAGTATGTTATCTGTAAATGAAGTACATGTCAAGTTTGTACTCATAAGATTCCTGTAGCATTTTGATGTTTGCAAAGTGCCTACTTGCTGTTTTGGGCAGATTGATGTTATAACTTGTTTGGAGTGTATGTGTTGCACCGTTGCTTCGTTTTGAGCATGCTCTATATGAAAATTGCTTAGAATTGCATGTACATTCATCTTATCATGTTGCATCCATGTGTTGAGAGTGTTTGCTTGATGTTTCAATGCATTTTGCATCAATGCCATGTTTGACTTGTTTTGCTCATATCTTCTAGGGCGTAGCTCCGAACTAAATGAACTTTATATGTAACTTGTCTAGAATTTCATGTAGATCATCGTGCTGCATCTTAACTTGATGTTTAACTACTTGAACATAAGGTTTATTCAGATCTGGACCAATTTCGAAATTTGCATCTAAGGACTTAGCGGATTTGTTATATGTTATTTCCGGCCTAATTTAAACTTGATGTGATGTGTTGTTCTTGTTTGCATCATCTCTTGCCATGAGTAGCCTCATATAGCCTTGTCATGCATCATGTTTGGTTCTGCATTATTTCATGTTTATGTGTTGTGTCTTTACCATGTTGTTTGCTTCTTTCCGGTTGTGCTTCTTCTCGATAGTTCCTGTTTCGTTGTGATCGTGAGTATTCGTTCGTCTACGCTTGGTTCGTCTTCGCCCCTTTGTCTTCTTCATGGACTTGTTTTTCTTCCTAGCAGGATTTCAAGCAAGATGACTGTCACCTTGGATCTCATTACTATCATTGCTATGCTAGTTGCTTCATTCTATCGCTATGCTGCGCTACCTATCTCTTGTTTACCAAGCCTCCCAAATTGCCATGTCAGCCTCTAACCTTTTCACCCTTCCTAGCAAACCGTTGTTTGGCTATGTTACCGCTTTGCTCAGCCCCTCTTATAGCATTGTTAGTTGCAGATGGATAGGATTATGTTGGGATATCAAATATCTCTTATTTAATTAATGCATCTATATACTTGGTAAAGGGTGGAAGGCTCGGACTTATGCCTGGTGTTTTGTTCCACTCTGGCTGCCTTAGTTTCTGTCATACCAGTGTTATGTTCCTTGATTTTACGTTCCTTACGCGGCCGGGTGTATGGGAACCCCTTGACAGTTCGCTTTGAATAAAACTCCTCCAGCGAGGCCCAACTTTGGTTTTACATTTTCCTAACAACCTATAACTTTCCCTTGGGGTTGCAAACCCGAGGGTCATCTTTACTTTAAACCCCCCGGGCCAGTGCTCCTCTGAGTGTTAGTCCGAACTAGAGCCCTTTGCAGTGCCCCCTCAGGGAAACTTGAGGTCTGGTTTTAGTTGTACGGATTGCTCATCTGTTGTGCCCTGAGAACGAGATATGTGCAGCTCCTATCGGGATTTGTCGGCGCAGTCGGGTGGTCTTGCTGGTCTTGTTTTACCATTGTTGAAATGTCTTGTAACCGGGATTCCGAGACTGATCGGGTCTTCTCGGGAGAAGGAATATCCTTCGTTGGTCGTGAGAGCTTATAATGGGCTAAGTTGGGGCACCCCTACAGGGTATAAACTTTCGAAAGCCGTGCCCGCGGTTATGTGGCAGATGGGAATTTGTTAATGTCTGGTTGTAGAGAACTTGACACTAGATTCGAATTAAAATGCATCAACCGCGTGTGTAGCCGTGATGGTCTCTTCTCGGAGGAGTCCGGGAGGTGAACACGGTTTGGGTTATGTATGAACGTAAGTAGTTTCAGGATTACTTCTTGATCGCTTCTAGATTCTCGGCCATTCCGTTTGCTTCTCTTCTCGCTCTTATTTGCGTATGTTGGCCACCATATATGCTTAGTCGCTGTTGCAACCTCACCACTTATCCTTTCCATACCCATTAAGCTTTACTAGTCTTGATACCCATGGTAATGGGATTGCTGAGTCCTCATGGCTCACAGATTACTACAACAACAGTTGCAGGTACAGGATATGCGATGATCATGATGCGTGAGCGATGCTTCCTTGTTTTGAGTTCTTCCTCTGCTTCGTCGTTCAGGGGATAGGTTCCAGGTCGGCAGCCTGGGCTAGCAGGGTGGATGTCGTTTGAGTTTCTGTTTGTGTTTTCATCCGTATTCGGATGATGCTCTTATCTATGATGTTGTTGTATTCGTGTGGCATTGTATGCCTCTTGTATGTATCCCCAACTATTATGTAATGGTGCGATGTAATGATATCCACCTTGCAAAAAGCGTCTCCAATATGTGCTTCTATCCTTGGTGGGACCTTCGAGTTCCTTTAGGATAGGGTCGCATATTGGGCGTGACAGATGGATGCCAAGATGGCTTTCCTTCACGGAAATTTAACCGAGGACGTGTATATGATACAGCCCGAGGGCTTTGTCGATCCGACTAGCGCTAGTAAAGTATGCAAGCTCAAGAGATCCATTTATGGGTTGAGGCAAGCATCTCGGAGCTGGAATATTCGCTTTGATGAGGTCGTCACTGGTCTCAGTTTCATCAAAAGCGAAGAGGACGCTTGTTTATACAAGAAGTTAAGTGGGAGCTAGATAGTGTTTTTGATCTTGTATGTGGATGACATATCGTTGATCGAAAATGATGTTTCGATGCTGAACTTGGTCAAGGAGTCATTGAATGGCAAGTTTTAGATGAAGGACCTTAGTGAGGCAGTGTATATTTTAGGCATTAAGATCTATAGAGATAGATCGAGGAGGTTGCTCAGCTTAAGCCAGAGCACGTACATAGATAAAGTGTTGAAGCGGTTCAACACGAGTGAGGCGAAGAAAGGGTTCTTGCCACTCTCACATGGTATAAGGCTAAGCGAGACTCAGAGTCCTTCGACATCTGATGAGCGAAGCAGGATGAGTAGGATTCCGTATGCGTCGGCAATCAGATCCATCATGTATGCCATGATATGTACAAGTCCTAATGTTGCTTTTGCAATAAGCCTAACAAGTAGATACCAGGCCAACCCAGGTGAGAGTCACTGGGCAGCGGTAAAGACTATTTTGAAGTACCTGAAAAGGACTAAAGAGATGTTCCTAGTTTATGGAGGTGAGGAAGATCTCGTTGTAAGGGGTTACGCCGATGCTAGTTTCCAAACTGACAGAGATGATTGTCGATCACAGTCCAGATTCGTGTAAGTCATGAACGGAGGAGCAGTGAGCTGGATGAGTTCCAAGCAAGATATGGTGGCCGATTCTACCACAGAAGCCGAATACATTGCGTCTTGTGAAGCTGTAAAGGAAGGTGTTTGGATCCGGAACTTTCTGGATGATCTTGGTATTTTTCCCAGCCTCGGTAAAACCGTTGGAACTTTATTGTGATAATTCTAGTGCCATCGCACAAGCCAAGGAGCTAAGGAATCACCACAAGGTCAGACACTTAGATCAGAAATATCACCTGATACGAAAGATCGTAAAGAATGGTGATGTAGAGTTATGCAGAATTCACACGGATGCAAATGTTGCAGATTCGTTGACTAAGGCTCTTCCACAACCCAAGCATGAGGGGCACATTAAAGCTATGTGCATACGATGTCTATTTGATTGACTCTAGTGCAAGTGGGAGACTGTTGGAGATATGCCCCAGAGGCAATCATGTATGATGATATTTCATATGTGTTTATGAATAAAGATAGTCCTTGGATGTAATCAATGATACTTGTTGGCAAGTACGTGACTTGTCTGTGAGATCATGTGTTGTATGATACATCCTAAATTGTCCCTAGTCGCGAGTGACGTGTGGGCAGACGTCGGGCTTGACTAGCATATGACACGGTGGATGGCTCGGTCTCACTAGCCATGGAGCATTGGATGCTAACCGGATGATAGGGACTTAGAAGGATCTGGTCGGATTCGACGTAGTCGAATCCGAGTTGAGATAAGGTCCGAGTCGGACAGACCCAACTGTGAGACACAGTGATATGTCATCTGTGAGTGTCTAGTACAGCATATGCTCTATGTCCTAAGATCTGAGTTGACGCATGTACTCGGGGTGGTGATAGACTTGCTTTGGGCCGACCAAACGCTACTCCGTGACTGGGTAGTTACAAAGGTAGCTTTTGGGTTTGTCCAGACCCATGCTGCGAGACATGGTCGAGCAAGATGGGATTTGCCCCTCCGATCAGGAGAGATATGCTTTGGGCCCCTCATGTGATCTGACCAGGATAAGCATGGCCATGGGACAAGGATTATGAGATAATCCAGTTTGTGGTCGGTATTACTAGAACGAGAAAGAGGTCGGGCTAGCACAAGGATGACAGTTTCGCCTTGAGCCCGACAACATATATCATGAGGCAAAGGGAACAGAAGTGTGACACGTTGTACAGGTTCGCCTAACCAGCTTCATATTCTGGTTGGTGGTCGGCACGCCTTGCTAGAGGCTGCTACCAACCGTTCAGGTCAGAGGTGATCCGAACTGTGACCAAGGCGACTTGAACCTAAGGGGTCGCGCGCTTAAGGGAAGGAATGTAACACCCCGGATTCGATGCGCCAGGTGTCTGCCAGTTATTCGTCATCGTTGCCATGTCATTTGCTTGCGTGTTGCATTTTATCATGTCATCATGTGCATTTCATTTTGCATACGTGTTCGTTTCATGCATCCGAGCATTTTCCCCGTTGTCCGTTTTGCAATCCGGCGCTCCTATGTCCTCCGGCGTCCCCTTTTTGTCTCTCGTTGTGAGCGGGTATTAAACGTTCTCGGAATGGACCGAGGTTTGCCAAGCGGCCTTGGTATAGCACCGGTAGACCGCCTGTCAAGTTTCGTGCCATTTGGAGGTCGTTTGATACTCCAACGGTTAACCGGGTAACCGCGAAAGCCTCTTTTGTTGCAGCCCAACACCCCCTCCAAAGTGGCCCAAAACCCATCTAACTCCCCTCCATGCTCTCGGTCGTTCGATCACGATCGTGTGGCTGAAAACCGCTCCTCATTTGGACTCTCCTAGCTCCCTCTACCTATAAAAACACCTCTCCCGTCCAAATCCCGGGTCCAAACCCTAGCCTAGCCTCTCCTCGCGCCACCGGACGCGTCCACCGACGGCCGGACATGTCCAGCCGCCATGTCCCTCCGTCCAATCGGTGCGCGACACGTCACCCCGCTGCCGCTCTCCTCCAACCGCACGCTGCCACCTCACCCTCTCTCTCCTCCACCACCGCGCGGCCCGCGTGACCCGGATCGGGCCCGTGCGAGCCCGCGCCGCCGCCTCCGTCTGCCTGCTTGGCCCGTGCCCCAGCGCCGCTCCCCGCCGCCGGAGCTCTCCCACTGGCGACCCCACGCCCCGCCGCCTGGCGCGCCTCGCCGACCCTGCCGCCCTGGGCCGCGGCCGCTCTCCGCCGCCCGCGCCTGCCCGGAGCCGCGCCCGAGCCCTCGGCTCGCCGCCCCGCCGCGTCCCGGCCGGCGCCGGCCTCGTCTTCCCGCGCCGCCGTGCGTCCCTGGCGGCCGGCGCCACCTCCCGCGACCCTGCGTGCCCCACGCCGGCGCCCCGTCGTCGCCCTGCCTTCCTATCCGCTGCCGCGCCCGGATCCGGCCGATCCAGGCCAGATCCGGCCACCTCCGGCCTCCTCCGCCCTTCCCCGCGCCGCGCCGGACTGCTCCGACCCACCGGAGCCACTGCCGCCCGCGTTGACTTCGCCCCCCACTCGAGGTTGAATTCTGCCAAGTCCCCAAAAACTCATAAATGTTGCATACTTTGACCTGTTGTAACTCCATGCATACTGCTCCGTTTTGTGCGTGTAATATGTCAAATTGTTCGCCTCGACGAGTACTTCATTTTATTCCATTGCATCATTTTCATTTGAGCTCATCTTGATGCCCGAAATGCTATTGGAAGAGTGCATGTTGATGTTAATCTGCTGAAGCTGTTATAACTTCCTCATTTGTCATTTTTGCCATGATTGATGTGTGCATCCTATGAGTGTGAGCTCTACATGTGGTTTTGATCTATGCCATGCCATCTTTCTAGAGGTGCAATCCTTGTATTTTTGTGACTTGTGTAGTGAGTGCATCAAGCTTGTTAAGGAGGGTACTTGTTGTTACTGTTTTACTAGACAGATTCTGTTATATTTTGTTGCTATGTTAACCTGCTGCTACAAGTCATTTCGTGCATTATTTTGGAGATGTTCACTAAGGATGTTTTGTTATACATGTTATGCTCTATGTATTCATGCCCCTGGTTGCAATTATAGCCTGCTGGAACATGTTGTTATGTTGCTCCAAAGTTGCTAAATAATGTTGCTGTCAGCCTGTTAACATGAAGTTCAGTTTTGGCCATATGCTTTTCTAGTGATCCATGCACCCTATGAACTTGTTCTTGCCATGCTTAGCTTCATAAACATTCCTTCTTGCTGGTGGTTGCCTTTCTATGCCATGTATTGCTCTGTGGTGAGTGGTTCAAGCTCACCAACATGCCTACTTATTGTTGTTCCTGCCATGTTTGAATCTGTAATATAACTTGCCATGTTTACATGGGTGCCATCATATTTTCTATGCCTTTTTGGCTCATGGTCAGTAAGGGACTCTTGTTCTATGCATTTAGTAGTATCATGCCATTCCTTTGTTTGCCATGTTAAGTTCCTGTAACATGTTGTTTGATAACTCTAAACATTGCAACCTGATGTTATTTCTGCTAAGCCTGAAACTGTTATAATTTGCAATCTTCCCATGTCCTTTTGAGCATGTTCTAGTCTTTTCTGGAGATAGCTCAGTGTTCATGTTTTGTTATGCTTTACCTGTACTTCATGCCCATGCCTTTTGTTATTATGTTGGAGTGTTGTAGCATATTGTTTTGATGCTTGCAATATGCCTAGTTGCTGTTTTGGACAGATTGTTGTTATGACTTGAATAGAGTGCACGTGTTGAACCGTTGCTCTGTTTTGAGTGTGCTCTATATGAAACTTGCTTGTTTTTGCATGTAGATTCTGTTGGAAATATGCCCTAGAGGCAATAATAAATTGATTATTATTATATTTCCTTGTTCATGATAATCGTTTATTATCCATGCTATAATTGTATTGATAGGAAACTCAGATACATATTTGGATACATAGACAACACCATGTCCCTAGTAAGCCTCTAGTTGACTAGCTCGTTAATCAGTAGATGGTTATGGTTTCCTAACCATGGACATTGGATGTCATTGATAACGGGATCACATCATTAGGAGAATGATGTGATGGACCAAGACCCAATCCTAAGCCTAGCACAAGATCATGTAGTTTGTATGCTAAAGCTTTTCTAATGTCAAGTATCGTTTCCTTAGGCCATGAGATTGTGCAACTCCCGGATAACGTAGGAGTGCTTTGGGTGTACCAAACGTCACAACGTAACTGGGTGGCTATAAAGGTGCATTACAGGTATCTCCGAAAGTGTCTGTTGGGTTGGCACGAATCGAGACTGGGATTTGTCACTCCGTGTAAACGGAGAGGTATCTCTGGGCCCACTCGGTAGGACATCATCATAATGTGCACAATGTGATCAAGGAGTTGATCACTTGCCGGTAACGAGATTGAACAAGGTATCGGGATACCGACGATCGAATCTCGGGCAAGTATCGTACCGCTAGACAAAGGGAATTGTATACGTGATTGATTAAGTCCTTGACATCGTGGTTCATCCGATGAGATCATCGTGGAACATGTGGGAGCCAACATGGGTATCCAGATCCCGCTGTTGGTTATTGACCGGAGAGTCATCTCGGTCATGTGTGCATGTCTCCCGAACCCGTAGGGTCTACACACTTAAGGTTCGGTGACGCTAGGGTTATAGAGATATTAGTATGCACTAACCCGAAAGTTGTTCGGAGTCCCGGATGAGATCCCGGACGTCACGAGGAGTTCCGGAATGGTTCGGAGGTAAAGAATTATATATAGGAAGTGCTATTTCGGCCATCGGGACAAGTTTCGGGGTCATCGGTATTGTACCGGGACCACCGGAAGGGTCCCGTGGGTCCACCGGGTGGGGCCACCTACCCCGGGGGCCACATGGGCTGTAGGGGGTGCGCCTTGGCCTACATGGGCCAAGGGAACCAGCCCCAAGAGGCCCATGCGCCAAGAGAAGAGAAAAAGGGGAGAGTCCTAAAGGGGGAAGGCACCTCCGAGGTGCCTTGGGGAGGATGGACTCCTCCCCCCCTCTTAGCCGCACCCCTTCCTTGGAGGAAGGGGCAAGTCTGCGCCTCCCCCCTCTCCCTTGGCCCTATATATAGTGGGGAAAAGGAGGAGCAACCATACCTAAGGCATGGCGCCTCCCTCTCCCTCCCGTGACACATCTCCCTCCTCCCGCAGCGCTTAGCGAAGCCCTGTTGGAATCCCGCTACTTCCACCACCACGCCGTTGTGCTGTTGGATCTCCATCAACCTCTCCTTCCCCCTTGCTGGATCAAGAAGGAGGAGACGTTGCTTCTCCGTACGTGTGTTGAACGCGGAGGTGCCTCCGTTCGGCGCTAGGATCATCGGTGATTTGGATCACGACGAGTACGACTCCATCAACCCCGATCTCTTGAACGCTTCCGCTTAGCGATCTACAAGGGTATGTAGATTCACTCTCCTTCCCCTCGTTGCTAGTTTCTCCATAGATAGATCTTGGTGATACGTAGGAAAATTTTGAATTTATGCTACGTTCCCCAAAAGTGGCATCATGAGCTGGGTCTATGCGTAGTTTCTATGCACGAGTAGAACACAAAGTAGTTGTGGGCATTGATTTTGTTCAATATGCTTGCCGTTACTAGTGTTATCTTGATTCGGCGGCATCGTGGGATGAAGCGGCCCGGACCAACCTTACACGTACTCTTACGTGAGACCGGTTCCACCGACAAACATGCACTAGTTGCATAAGGTGGCTGGCGGGTGTCTGTCTCTCCCACTTTAGTCGGATCGGATTCGATGAAAAGGGTCCTTATGAAGGGTAAATAGCAATTGGCATATCACGTTGTGGTCTTTGCGTAGGTAAGAAACGTTCTTGCTAGAAACCCATAGCAGCCACGTAAAACATGCAAACAACAATTAGAGGACGTCTAACTTGTTTTTGCAGGGTATGCTATGTGATGTGATATGGCCAAAAGGATGTGATGAATGATATATGTGATGTATGAGATTGATCATGTTCTTGTAATAGGAATCACGACTTGCATGTCGATGAGTATGACAACCGGCAGGAGCCATAGGAGTTGTCTTTATTTATTTATGACCTGCGTGTCAACTTAAACGTCATGTAATTACTTTACTTTATTGCTAACGGTAGCCGTAGAAGTAGAAGTAATAGTTGGCGAGACAACTTCATGAAGTCACGATGATGGAGATCATGATGATGGAGATCATGGTGTCATACCGGTGACGATGATGATCATGGAGCCCCGAAGATGGAGATCAAAAGGAGCAAAAATGATATTGGCCATATCATGTCACTATTTGATTGCATGTGATGTTTATCATGTTTTTGCATCTTGTTTACTTAGAACGACGGTAGTAAATAAGATGATCCCTTACAACAATTTCAAGAAGTGTTCACCCCTAACTGTGCACCGTTGCTACAGTTCGTCGCTTTGAAGCACCACGTGATGATCGGGTGTGATAGATCCTTACGTTCACATACAACGGGTGTTGACGAGCCTAGCATGTACAGACATGGCCTCGAAACACATGCAATACACTTAGGGTTATGTTGATGAGCCTAGCATGTACAGACATGGCCTCGGAACACGGAGACCGAAAGGTCGAGCATGAGTCGTATAGAAGATATGATCAACATGAAGATGTTCACCGATGATGACTAGTCCGTCTCACGTGATGATCGGACACGGCCTAGTTTGACTCAGATCATGTGATCACTTAGATGACCAGAGGGATGTCTATCTGAGTGGGAGTTCATAAGATGAACTTAATTATCTTGAACATAGTCAAAAGATCTTTGCAAATTATGTCGTAAGCTCGCGCTTTAGTTCTACTGTTTAGATATGTTCCTAGAGAAAATTTAGTTGAAAGTTGGTAGTAGCAATTATGCGGACTGGGTCCATAAACTGAGGTTTGTCCTCATTGCTTCATAGAAGGCTTATGTCCTTAATGCACCGCTCATGTGCTGAACCTCGAACGTTGTATGTGGATGTTGCGAACATCTGACATACACATTTTCATAACTACGTGATAGTTCAGTTAAACGGTTTGGAATTGAGGCACCAAAGAAGTTTTTGAAACGTCGCGAAACATATGAGATGTTTCGAGGGCTGAAATTAGGATTTCAGGCTCGTGCCCACGTCAAGAGGTATAAGACCTCCGACGATTTTCTTAGCCTACAAACTAAGGGAGAAAAGCTCAAGTGTTGAACTTGTGCTCAGATTGTCCGAGTACAACAATCGCTTGAATCGAGTGGGAGTTGAACTTCCAGATGAAATAGTGATGGTTCTCCAAAGTCATTACCACCAAGCTGCTTGAGCTTCGTGATGAACTATAACATATCAAGGATAGATATGATGATCCTTGAAATACTCGCGATGTTTGACACCGCGAAAGTAGAAATCAAGAAGGAGCATCAATTGTTGATGGTTAGTGAAACCACTAGTTTTAAGAAGGGCAAGGGCAAGAAGGGATACTTCATGAAACGGCAATTCAGCTGCTGCTCTGGTGAAGAAACCCAAGGTTGAACCCAAACCCGAGACTAAGTGCTTCTGTGATAAGGGGAACAACCACTGGAGCAGAATTACCCTAGATACTTGGTAGATTAGAAGGCTGGCAAGGTCGATAGAAGTATATTGGATATACATTGTGTTGATGTGTACTTTGCTAGTACTCCTAGTAGCACCAGGGTATTAGATACCGGTTCGGTTGCTAAGTATTAGTAACTCGAAATAAAAGCTACGGAATAAACGGAGACTAGCTAAAGGTGAGCTGACGATATGTGTTGGAAGTTTTTCCAAGCTTGATGTGATCAAGCATCGCACGCTCCCTCTACCAACGAGATTGGTGTTTGCGTTGAGCATAGACATGATTGGATTATGTCTATCGCAATACGGTTATTCATTTAAAGAGAATAATGGTTACTCTGTTTATTTGAAGAATACCTTCAAATGGTCTTACACCTGAAATGAATGGGTTATTGAATCTCGATCGTAGTGATACACATGTTCATGCCAAAAGATAGTAATGATAGTACCACCTACTTGTGGCACTGCCACGTAAGTCATATCGGTATAAAACGCATGAAGAAGCTCCATGTTGATGGATCTTTGGGCTCACTCGTTTTTGAAAAGTTTGAGACATGCGAACCATGTCTATTGGTGTATATGCATGAAGAAACTCCGTGCAAATGGACCGTTTGAACTCACTTGATCTTGAATCACTTGAGACATGCAAATCATACCACATGGGCAAGATGACTGAAATCCTCGGTTTCAGTAAAATGGAACTAGAAAGCAACTTGTTGGAAGTAATACATTTTGATGTGTGCAGTCCAATGAGTGCTGAGGTATGTAGTGGATATCGTTATGTTCTTACTTCACAGATGATCTGAGTAGATGTTGAGTATATTTACTTGATGAATCACGAGTCTGAATTATTGAAAGGTTCAAGTAATTTCAGGGTGAAGTTGAAAGATTGTCATGACAAGAGGATAAAATATCTATGATATGATCATAGAGATGAATATCTGAATTACGAGTTTGGCACAGAATTGAGACATTGTGGAAATTGTTTCACAACTAATACAGCCTGGAACACTATAGTGTGATGGTGTGTCCGAACATCATAACTGCACCCTATTGGATATGATGCATACCATGATGTCTCTTATCGAATTACCATGATAGTTTATGGGCTAGGCATTAGAGACAACCACATTCACTTTAAATAGGGCACCACGTAATTCCGATGAGATGACACCGTATGAACTATGGTTTAGAGAAACCTAAGCTGTCATTTCTTAAAAGTTTGGGGCTGCGACGCTTATGTGGAAAGGTTTCAGGCTAATAAGCTCGAACCCAAAGCGGATAAATGCATCTTCATAGGACACCCAAAACAATTGGGTATACCTCCTGTCTCAGATCCGAAAGCAATAAGGGATTGTTTCTAGAATCGGGTCCTTTCTCGAGGAAAAGTTTCTCTCGAAAGAATTGAGTGGGAGGATGGTGGAGACTTGATGAGGTTATTGAACCGTCACTTCAACTAGTGTATAGCAGGGCACAAAAGAGTTGTTCCTGTGGCACCTACACCAATTGAAGTGGAAGCTTATGATAGTGATCATGAAACTTCGGATCAAGTCACTACCGAACCTCGTAGGGTGACAAGGATACGTACTACTTCAGAGTGGTACAGTAATCCTGTCTTGAAGGTCATGTTGCTAGACAACAATGAACCTACGAGCTATGGAGAAGCGATGGTGGGCCCAAATTCCAACAAATGGTTAGAAGCCATAAAATCCGAGATAGGATCCATGTATGAAAACAAAGTATAGACTTTGGAAGAACTACTTCATGGTCGTAAGGCTGTTGGGTACATATGGATTTTAAAAGGAAGACGGACAATGATGGTAAGTATCACCATTAAGAAAGCTCGACTTGTCGTTAAGATGTTTTCCGACAAGTTCAAGGAGTTGACTATGATGAGACTTTCTCACTCGTAGCGATGCTAAGAGTCTGTTGGAATTATATTAGCGATTACTGCATTATTTATGAAATCTTGCAGATAGGATGTCAAAACATTGTTTCCTCGACGATTTTCTTGAGGAAAGGTTGTATGTGATACAACCGGAAGGTTTTGTCAATCCTGAAAGATGCTAATAAGTATGCAAAGCTCCAGCTATCCTTCTGAGGACTGGAGTAAGCATCTCGGAGTTGGAATGTATGCTTTGATGAGATGATAAAAGATTTTGGTGTATACAAAGTTTATGAGAAACTTGTATTTCCAAAGAAGTGAGTGGGAGCACTATAGAATTTCTGATGAGTATATGTTGTTGACATATTATGGATCAGAAATGACGTAGAATTTCTGGAAAGCATATAGGGATATTTGAAAAGTGTTTTGCAATAGAAAACCTGGATTAAGCTATTTGAACATTGAGCATCAAGATCTATAAGGATAGATCAAAACGCTTAATGGTACTTTCAAATGAGCACATACCTTGGCATGATCTTGAAGGTGTTCAAGATGGATCAGTCAAAGAAGGAGTTCTTGCCTGAGTTGTAAGGTATGAAGTTAAGACTTAAAGCTCGACCACGGCAGAATAGAGAGAAAGGACGAAGGTCGTCCCCTATGCTTAAGACATAGGCTCTACAGTATGCTATGCTGTGTACCGCACCTGAAGTGTGCCTTGCCATGAGTCAGTCAAGGGGTACAAGAGTGATCCAAGAATGGATCACAGGACAGCGGTCAAAGTTATCCTTAGTAACTAGTGGACTAAGGAATTTTCTCGATTATGGAGGTGGTAAAAGAGTTCGTCGTAAAGGGTTACGTCGATGCAAGCTTAACACCTATCCGGATAGCTCTGAGTAGAGATACCGGATACGTATAATGGAGCAACAATTTAGAATAGCTCCAAGTAGAACAGTTATTTGGAATAGCTCCAAATAGAACGTGGTAGCTGCATCTAGAAGATGACATAGAGATTTGTAAAGCACACACGGATCTGAAAGATTCAGACCTGTTGACTATAACCTCTCTCACAAGAATAACATGATCAAACCCAGATCTCATCGAGTGTTAATCACATAAATGTGAACTAGATTATTGACTCTAGTAAACTCTTTGGGTGTTAGTCACATGGGGATGTGACCTTGAGTGTTAATCACATATCGATATGAACTAGATTATTGACTCTAGTGCAAGTGGGAGACTGTTGGAAATATGCCCTAGAGGCAATAATAAATTGATTATTATTATATTTCCTTGTTCATGATAATCGTTTATTATCCATGCTATAATTATATTGATAGGAAACTCAGATACATGTGTGGATACATAGACAACACCATGTCCCTAGTAAGCCTCTAGTTGACTAGCTCGTTAATCAATAGATGGTTACGGTTTCCTAACCATGGACATTGGATGTCATTTATAATGGGATCACATCATTAGGAGAATGATGTGATGGACAAAGACCCAATCCTAAGCCTAGCACAAGATCTTGTAGTTCGTATGATAAAGCTTTTCTAATGTCAAGTATCATTTCCTTAGACCATGAGATTGTGCAACTCCCGGATACCATAGGAGTGCTTTGGGTGTACCAAACGTCACAACGTAATTGGGTGGCTATAAAGGTGCATTACAGGTATCTCCGAAAGTGTCTGTTGGGTTGGCATGAATCGAGACTGGGATTTGTCACTCCGTGTAAACGGAGAGGTATCTCTGGGCCCACTCGGTAGGACATCATCATAATGTGCACAATGTGATCAAGGAGTTGATTACGAGATGATGTGTTACGGAACGAGTAAAGAGACTTGCCGGTAACAAGATTGAACAAGGTATCGGGATACCGACGATCGAATCTCGGGCAAGTATCGTACCGCTAGACAAAGGGAATTGTACACGGGATTGATTAAATCCTTGACATCGTGGTTCATCCGATGAGATCATCGTGGAACATGTGGGAGCCAACATGGGTATCCAGATCCCGCTGTTGGTTATTGACCGGAGAGTCATCTCGATCATGTCTGCATGTCTCCCGAACCCGTAGGGTCTACACACTCAAGGTTCGGTGATGCTAGGGTTATAGAGTTATAATACGCGGTAACCCGAAAGTTGTTCGGAGTCCCGGATGAGATCCCGGACGTCACGAGGAGTTCCGGAATAGTCCGGAGGTAAAGAATTATATATAGGAAGTGCTATTTCGGCTATTGGGACAAGTTTCGGGGTCATCGGTATTGTACCGGGACCACCGGAAGGGTCCCGAGGGTCCACCGGGTGGGGCCACCTGCCCCGGGGGCCACATGGGCTGTAGGGGGTGCGCCTTGGCCTACATGGGCCAAGGGCACCAGCCCCAAGAGGCCCATGCACCAAGAGAAGAGAAAAAGGGGAGAGTCCTAAAGGGGGAAGGCACCTCCGAGGTGCCTTGGGGAGGATGGACTCCTCCCCCCCTCTTAGCCGCACCCCTTCCTTGGAGGAAGGGGCAAGGCTGCGCCTCCCCCCTCTCCCTTGGACCTATATATAGTGGGGAAAAGGAGGAGCAACCATACCTAAGGCCTGCCGCCTCCCTCTCCCTCCTGTGACACATCTCCCTCCTCCCGCAGCGCTTAGCGAAGCCCTGTTGGAATCCCGACTTCCACCACCACGCCGTTGTGCTGTTGGATCTCCATCAACCTCTCCTTCCCCCTTGCTGGATCAAGAAGGAGGAGACATTGCTGCTCCGTACGTGTGTTGAACGTGGAGGTGTCGTCCGTTCGGCGCTAGGATCATCGGTGATTTGGATCACGACGAATACGACTCCATCAACCCCGTTCTCTTGAACGCTTCCGCTTAGCGATCTACAAGGGTATGTAGATGCACTCTCCTTCCCCTCGTTGCTGGTTTCTCCATAGATAGATCTTGGTGATACGTAGGAAAATTTTGAATTTATGCTACGTTCCCCAACAACTTCTTATTATCATGTTGCATCCTTGTTTTGGTGTGTTTGCTTGATGTTCGAGTGCCTTTTTGCATCAATGCCATGTTTAACTTGTTTTGCTCATATCTTCTAGGCCGTAGCTCCGAATCTAATGAACTTTATATGTAACTTGACTAGAATTTTCGTGTAGACCATCTTGGTGCATCTTATCTTGGTGTTTAACAACTTGAACATAAGGTTTATTCAGATCTGGACCAATTTCGAAATTTGCATATGAGGACTTACCGGAATTGTTATATATTGTTTCCGGACTCATTTAAACTTGCCTTGATGTGTTGTTCTTGTTTGCATCATCTCTTGCCATGAGTAGCTTCATGTAGCTTTGTCATGCATCATGCTTGTTGTGCATCATGTCTTGCCTATGTGTGGTGTGTTTACCATGTTGTGTGCTTCTTCTCGATAGTTCCCGTTTTGTTGCGATCGTGAGGATTCGTTCGTCTATGCTTGGTTCGTCTTCGTGGCTTCATCTTCTTCATGGACTTGATCTTCTTCCTAGCGGGATTTCAGGCAAGATGACCGCTACCCTGGATCTCACTACTATCATTGCTATGCTAGTTGCTTCGTCCTATCGCTATGTTGCGTTATCTATCTTTTGCTCATCAAGCCTCCCAAATTGCCATGAACCTCTAACCTTTGACACCATTCCTAGCAAACTGTTGCTTGGCTGTGTTACCGCTTTGCTCAGCCCCTCTTATAGCGTTGCTAGTTGTAGGTGAAGTTGAAGATTGCTCCATGGTGGGCAGGGTTATTTTGGGATATCACAATATCTCTTATATTATTAATGCATCTATATATTTGGTAAAGGGTGGAAGGCTCGGCCTTATGCCTGGTGTTTTGTTCCACTCTTGCCGCCCTAGTTTCCGTCATACCGGTGTTATGTTCCCGGATTTTTGCGTTCCTAACGCGGTCGGGTGATTTATGGGACCCCCCCTGACAGTTCGCTTTGAATAAAACTTGTCCAGCAAGGCCCAACCTTGGTTTTACCATTTGCCTCACCACCACCTATACCCTTCCCTTTGGTCGGCCAACCCAAGGGTCATCTTTATTTTAGCCCCCCCCCCCGGGCCAGTGCTTGTCTAAGTGTTGGTCCGAACCGAGCAACCTGCGGGGCCACCTCGGGGAAACTCGAAGTCTGGTTTTACTCGTAGCTTGACTTATCCGGTGTTGCCCTGAGAACGAGATATGTGCAGCTCCTATCAGGATGTTGGCGCATCGGGCGGCTTTGCTGGTCTTGTTTTACCATTGTCAAAATGTCTTGTAAACCGGGATTCCGAGACTGATCGGGTCTTCCTGGGAGAAGGAATATCCTTCGTTGATCGCGAGAGCTTATCATGGGCTAAGTTGGGACACCTCTGCAGGGTATAAACTTTCGAGAGCCGTGCCCGCGGTTATGTGGCAGATGGGAATTTGTTAATGTCCGGTTGTAGATAACTTGACACCAGATCCGAATTAAAACGCATCAACCGCGTGTGTAGCCGTGATGGTATCTTCTCGGCGGAGTCCGGGAAGTGAACACGGTTTCTGTGTTATGTTTGACGTAAGTAGGAGTTCAGGATCACCTCTTGATCATTACTAGCTTCACGACCGTTCCTTTGCTTCTCTTCTTGCTCTCATTTGCGTATGTTAGCCACCATACTTGCTTAGTCGCTGCTGCAACCTCACCACTTTACCCCTTCCTTTCCCATTAAGCTTTGCTAGTCTTGATACCCATGGTAATGGGATTGGTGAGTCCTCGTGGCTCACAGATTACTACAACAACAGTTGCAGATACAGGTTATGCGATGATCTTGACGCGAGAGCGATGTTTGCTTGTTTTAGAGTTCTTCTTCTGCTTCTTATTTGATCAGGGGATAGGTTACAGGTCGGCAGCCTGGGCTAGCAGGGTGGATGTCGTTTGAGCTTCTGTTTGTGTTTCATTCGTAGTCGGATGTTGCTCTTATGTAATATGATGTTGTATTCGTGTGGCATTGTATGCCTCTTGTATGTATCCCCATCTATTATGTAATGTTGATGTAATGATATCCACCTTGCAAAAGCGTTTCAATATGCGGGTCTATCCTTGGTGGGACCTTCGAGTTCCTTTTGGATAGGGTCGCATATTGGGCGTGACAAGTTGGTATCAGAGCCTCGACCGACCTTAGGAGCCCCCTTGATTGATCCTGTAGTTTGGCCATTGTTGAGTCTAGAAGAAAACTGATTTTGGAGTCTAGTTATATCGGAGAGTAGGAATTCTTTTTACTCCTCAGTCCCTTCGTCGCTCTGGTAAGGAATCCTGACGTAGGTGTTTTGAATTACTCCTCTTCCCCTTCAAATTTTTTTTTAGGTTCACGCAGTTGGTTTTCCGATCGTTGTTCCTTAGCTCCTTGCATCCGGTGCATTTCTCGTCAAGTTGACTCGAACCTCTTTGTCTTTCGCGAGATCAATCCTCAGTTCTTCCTCCGACATCGTTGTTTTTCCCTGTCCGAAGTTGTCTTTGTTTTTCCCACCCGCCCACCCTTTTTCTCCTCGGAACCGAAGTCCGTAATCGAGTATCCGTCCTACGCATGCGAAGTTTTTGCTTTCTTTCCTCAATGATTTCAACCGGTGTTTCCTCTTGAAGATATTCGTCGGTCCCTCTTCCAAGTTGTCTTTGTTTCCCCGCCCTCCCACCCTCTTCTTCCTGGAGTCTGAGTCTCTTTCGACCATCAATTTCATTCGTGCGGAGCCTCTTCAGGTTTTCCATCAATCATTTCAACTGGTGAATTCTCGTCTCGTTCGTCATTCTTCATATCTTCTCCGGTGGACTCAATTCAAGTTTTTTTTTCGGGTGATCACATTCTTTTTTTAGGATCAAGTGTTTTCCCTGCTCGTTCGCCTCTCGCCAGTTTATCCTTCCAGAGTGTTCAAGACATCTCAGGAGATTCGTCTGTGTTCGAATTAATTCGAGGTGGTCACCTCAGTCAAATATTTCATTGTTCCGGTGCTTTATCTATCTGTTCAACAATCCCTTTCCAACGGTGTTTTCTTGTAGTGGGCCCTAACCCACAGGTCTTTTCCCAGGATCTTACCTGACTCTTCTAATTATTCCAGAGCTATTCCCAAATTCTTTTCAGAGTGTGATGTAAGTATGAATTTCATCAGTCAGATGCCTTCTCCAAGATCGCTTTCAAATTCTTTTCATTGTTGGCTCAACCTTTTCGCTTATCTTTCTCCCGGAGTATCTCAGTAACTTTGGTGTTGTTTCTCGTCGTCATTCTTAACATTTGAAGACCGAAGAAGAAGATTTCTCTTAAATCTTGGCCGTTCTCCCGGAGATTCGCGGTGCTAGCTCGATGTTATCCTATCAAATTGTTTCAAGTCATGCAAATTCTTTTCATCCATCCGGAGCATTTCAGGAGTTGCTTTCTCTCTCGATCATCCGGAGGCCATCTTTTCGGAAGATTTCTTCGTTCTAAGTTTTTCAAATTCGTTCTCCAATTATTCTATATTCGTGCCCTTTCGTTCGTCTCAATATTCTTCCGGTGCTTCGTTCAAGTGTTCTTTAATTAGCTCATGATCTCTTTGTTCTTTTGCATCTAAATCCCCTCTAGCATATTTGTTCTTATAATTCTTCCCGGTGATCCATTCTCTTTCATCAGTCATTTCTGAATTCTTACGGTGGTTCGTTCAAGATTCTTTTCTTTGATTATCATATCAATTCATTCGTTCTTTCCAATCCTATCGGTGGTTCATGAAGACCTTCTCAAGTTTGCGACATGTCACTCCTTAATCCTTTTCGAGAAGAATAAGTAGTATGCGAAATCCATTGCTTGTCATCAATTTAATTTGATGAAGGATAAACATACAATAAATCTTATTCTTATTTCATCTGAGTGATTTATTCCTTCCTTCGGAGTTTGTTCTTGATGAATAAATTCTAGTTCCAAGTGTTTTTCATCTTTTCCGGAGTTCAAATTTCCTCGGCTATCTCGTCCGAACCTCCATCTAAATCATCGCAACGCTCATCTATTCTTTCATCCTGCATTTTATCTCGTCATTCTTTTGTTACCGGAGTTCTTCATGGTGGTTCTTCATGATTTAATTCATTCTTCTAGAGTTCATCAAGATTCTTGTTGGTGGAGTTCAAGTATCTTTTCTTCTCACGTCTCGAAGTGCAATTAATTCTCCGTATACTTTTGAAGTGGAGTTTTGCATTTCTTCGTTCTTCTCAGTTATTCCATCTTTTCCGTTTGTGGTCGGAGATCACCTCATAATTTGATATGTTATCCATAAGTCCACAACAAGCAATTCTTTTCGTTGTTGATTTTCTCAACAACTCCGTTCAATCTTTTCTTCTAAGGTTGCTTTCTATTTCATTTGTGGCACAAGTTGTCATTTTCTTCTCCATTCTTTTCATTCAACTCTTTCAATTCTTTCCGGAGATTTTGTGTCATGTCTTCATCAAGTACCGTTCCATCCTCTCAAGTTCGTTCTAATCCTCCCATTTTCAGCCGGAGTGCTACCTAAATCCTTTCAATCTTATTCGTTTCTTTTCCCATTCTAACCACTCCGGTTAGAACGAGTGGTTTCATAGTCTATCTGTTTCCGTGAGCTTTCGATCCTCGGCATTCTCATCGCTCCTCTCTTCTTCTCGAGTGCTATCGATTCCTTACTTCTTCTCTTGAGTTCTTGTTTCACCTCATTCCTTTTCCCCTCCGTCTCGGTCCTAAGATCTCGGGACGAGATCTCTTGTTAGTGGAGGAGTGTTGTAACGCCCCGGATTCGATGCGCCAGGTGTCTACCAGTTATTCATCATCGTTGCCATGTCATTTGCTTGCGTGTTGCATTTTATCATGTCATCATGTGCATTTCATTTTGCATACGTGTTCGTTTCATGCATCCGAGCATTTTCCCCATTGTCCGTTTTGCAATCCGGCGCTCCTATGTCCTCCGGCGTCCCCTTTTTGTCTTTCGTTGTGAGCGGGTATTAAACGTTCTCGGAATGGACCGAGGTTTGCCAAGCGGCCTTGGTATAGCACCGGTAGACCGTCTGTCAAGTTTCGTGCCATTTGGAGGTCGTTTGATACTCCAACGGTTAACCGGGTAACCGCGAAAGCCTCTTTTGTTGCAGCCCAACACCCCCTCCAAAGTGGCCCAAAACCCATCTAACTCCCCTCCATGCTCTCGGTCGTTCGATCACGATCGCGTGGCCGAAAACCGCTCCTCATTTGGACTCTCCTAGCTCCCTCTACCTATAAAAACACCTCTCCCGTCCAAATCTCGGGTCCAAACCCTAGCCTAGCCTCTACCCGTGCCGCCGGACGCGTCCACCGACGGCCGGACATGTCCAGCTGCCACGTCCCTCCGTCCAATCGGTGCGCGACACGTCACCCCGCCACCGCTCTCCTCCAACCGCACGCCGCCACCTCACCCTCACTCTCCTCCCACCACCGCGCGGCCCGCGGGACCCGAATCGGGCCCGCGCGAGCCCGCACCGCCGCCGCCGTCCGCCTACTCGGCCCGCGCCCCAGCGCCGCTCCCCGCCGCCGGAGCTCTCCTGCCGGCGACCCCA